>NC_064929.1:150825614-151108114 GCF_023897955.1 Schistocerca gregaria
GGTCCCCTAGCTCTAATCAACCAGCAGGCTGCTGTGGCCGAGCGGTTCTAGGCGCGTCAGTCCGGAACCGCGCTGCTGCTACGGTCGCAGATTCGAATCCTGCCTCGGGCATGGATGTTCTTTTAGGTTCTAGGGGACTGATGACCTCAGATGTTAAGTCCCATAGTGCTCAGAGCCATTTGAACCTTTTTTGAACTAACTACCCTACCAACCAAACCAACCAACCAACCAACCAACGCCTGTTAGAGGATGCAGCGGTAGCAATGAAGTGCAGAGCTCCATTTGCTTTAAAATATTAAAAACGGTACACAAACTTGCATCATCATATAGGGAAAAAACATCCACAATATTCTGTAAATACTTACAAGTTACCGAGCGAGGTGGCGTAGTGGTTGGCACGCTGGACTGTCATTCGGGAGGACAACGGTTCAAACCCGCGCCCGGGAACCCTGATTTAGGTTTTTCGTGATTTCTCTTTATCTTTTCAGGCAAATTGTCGGGATTGTTCCTTTGAAACGGCCGACTTCCTTCCCTATCCTTCGCTAATCCGATGGGACCGATGGCCTCGCTGTCTGGTCTCCTTCCCCAAACAACCCAACCCCAAATTAACCAACCAACCTTACGCTGACAAATTCATTTACAGAGTCAAAAAGTAGAAGACTGTACCGCTCTTGTGCTGTTCTCCTTATCAGATACCAGGAATAACCGGCGTGATTAATTCGCACGCACGTATAAAGGAAGGAGACGGCACCAACGGGAAGGCACATCTCTGAAGAGTGAATGGCGGAAGATTCCCTTTCCAGATTTGGAGATTTAATCCAGTTGTGAGAAGAAGCAGTGGAAGCGATGGGTACCGTAACAGGGAAAACAAAAATGGCCTACTGCTTGAAGTAAAGATGATGATTGTTGACCACCAGTGGGGTAAGGGGCGCCGCCCCTGGCCTCGAACCGCGGACTCCCTCGTCGGCGGCCCACTGCCGGGCCAGAGGAGTCCCTCCCAGCCGCGCAGCCTCCCCCTGGCCAGACTATGGCGGGCACTTAATGAGGAAGCCCGCCGTCTGCCAGCAAAAGCTCGGGCCACCGACCTACGTCGCTGACGTCACAGGCCGCCTCCGCCGCCGCGACTGCCAACCTGTCACCACAGACCGGCAGAGGACGGGAAACCCATTAGCTCCCCAGAGCTCGGTGATGCCCCCTAAACTATTCATCTCGTATCTAAGTGTTCCGTTTACACGGCAGGCTTTCTTAATCGGGTAGTTACGCATATTCGAAGCTCACACATTACGACTCTTCTGGATTCAGTTAAAACCACTCATTTCAAAGACGGCGTGGTTTATTCATACTAGAAATGTTTCAAACAATAAATGGACACGTGGACTCCGTCTTCGTACAAAAGTCATGAGAATAAGCAAGAATCAAGAGTCACTTAACATATTTTTAGATGGAGAAAGCTAGAACAAGTAAAATGCTTTCAGTATCTGGGAAGTTTAATGACCCGGAATGCAAGCTGTACAGAAGTAACAAAAAAAAAAAGTACACTCCTTTAGAGGTTTCCAGTTCCCTCACGATGTTTTGTTGCAATAGTGCATATGGCGTATATGAAACGATTACAGATCAATGACATATCGGTTCAGAGGTACCAGGTACCATGCTGAAACATCACACGACGGACACTCCAACAGAAATGCACACTATTTTTTAATCCATTTTTTATTCTACACGTTTGAAAGTTTTACAAGGTATAGATACACCCTTTACGAACAATATTTTCATTTCTCCACATAATTTCCATCACTCTCAACTGCCTTACGCCATCTTGGAACCAGCGCCTGTATACCTGCACAGTAAACTTCTGGACCAATCTGTTGGAGCCACTGTTTGGGAGCGTGCACAAGGGAGTCATCATCTTCAAACCTTGTTCCACGAAGAGAGTCTTTCAGCTTCCCAAAGAGATGATAGTCACATGGAGCCAGGTCAGGACTGTAAGGCGGGTGTTTGAGTGTTGCCTATCCGAGTTTTGTGATCGCTTCCATGGTTTTTTGACTGACATGCGGCCGTGCATTGTCATGCAAAGCAAAACATCCTTTTGCCGATGTGGTCGAACACGACTCAGTCGAGCTTGAAGTTTCTTCAGTGTCGTCACATATGCATCAGAATTTATGGTGGTTCCACTTGGCATGATGTCCACAAGCAAGACTCCTTGGGAATCGAAAAACACCGTGACCAGAAATTTTCCTGCAGAATGTGTGGTTTTGAATCCTTTTTTTTTTCTTGGGTGAATTTGCTTGATGTCACTCCATTGATTGCCTCTTCGTCTCTGGTGAAAAATGCTGGAGCCATGTTTCATCACCTGTCACAATTCATCCAAGAAATTCATCTTCACCATTCTCGTACTGTTCCAAAAGCTCGCTACATACCGTTTTTCTTTGGTGCCAGGTGGGTTCCCAGGATGTTGACAACGGCTCACAAACATTTTTTTAACACTAACACTTTCAGTATTCTGCAAACACTTCCTTTTCCTTCCTACCGTGACAGCTCGTTCACTGTGATGCGTCTGTCAGCAGTCACCAATTCGTCAACTCCCTGCACATTGTCTGGAGCGTGTGCAATACGAGGCTTGCCGCTGCGAGGACAATCCTCAATATTGCTGTGCCCGCTTCCATCACGTAACCTGCTTGCCCACCGACTAACTGTACTGCCATCGACAGCAGCATCTCCATACACCTTTTTCAACCTCTTCTGGATGTTCTCCACTGTCTCGTCTTCACAGCACAGGAATTCTATGACAGCACGTTGCTTCTGACGAACGTCAAGTATAGTAGCCACCTTGAAGACATGCTGTTACGTCGCCACTCACGGGAACAGGTTGAACTAGGTTTGAAAACAAGCGGGAAGGATGTATCTACACATTGTAAAACTTTCACAAATGCAGAATGAAAACTGTATTTTTTTAAAAAAATAGTGTGCATTATTTTCGGAGTGACCCTCGTATTAGTACGTGAAGTAGCCTCCACGACCGGCAAAGCAGGTGTTTACTCTGGCAACTAGTCGATCTCCCAGATGGCGAATACTGTCCTGGGATACATTATGCTACGTCTGCTCAACCTGTTCACATAGTTCTTCTGTAAGAGTTGTGTAAGAGTTGTTGGTTGACGAGTCGCACGTGAATTCTCGTCCCATCATATATGCTCGACTGGAGAGAATTCCGGAGAATGTGATGGCCATGGAAGCTGCTGCAGAGCACGTTGGGCTTCACGGGCATTGTGGGCGAGCGTTATCCTGTTGGAACAACAAATCACTTTCCTGCTGCAAGAATGACAAAAGAATGAACGACATCGTGCATGTACAGAGCGCTGATCAGCATCCCCTCGAGGAACACCAAAGATGAACGAGAGTTGTGGCTCATTGCACCACAGACCATAAGGAACGGGGTGGGGCCAGTGCCCTTGGACGAATTCACGTGACAGCGCTCGCCTGGTCTATCTCATACGCACAAACGACCACCACTTGCGTGCAGGCAGAATCTGCTTTGATCACTGAAGACCCCGGTGCGACACCCCTTCTTGCAAGTGATCCTCTGACGGCATCGGATTTTAGAACATTATTTTTGCTCGCGTATCATGTCATTTCTGGAAACCCAGAATCTTCTCTATAGGAAACAACATGTATTCCGGAAACTGCGATTGTGTTGAGACCCAACTCGCTTTATTTGTTCATGAGACCCAAAAAATATTAGATACAGGCTCCCAGGGAGATGCCATTTTCCTTGACTTCCAGAAGGCGTTCGATACAGTTCCGCACTGTCGCCTGATAAAGTAAGAGTCTACGGAATATCAGACCAGCTGTGTGGCTGGATTGAAGAGTTTATAGCAAACAGAACACATCATGTGATTCTTGAGTTTCTCCCGGCGTATTTGATAATCAAAATATCCACGGGTGTACTGCCGGTCTATAGTGTCCAACGGGCACAATATTTCGGCGATCAAACATGTCGCCATCATCAGGTGAACTGACGGACTGAGCTCAGTCCGTCAGTTCACCTGATGATGGCGACATGTTTGATCGCCGAAATATTGTGCCCGTTGGACACTATAGACCGGCAGTACACCCGTGGATATTTTGAGAACACATCATGTTGTTCTCAACAGAGAGACATCTACAGACAAAGTAACCTCTGGCGTGCCACAGGGGAGTGTTATGGGACCATTGCTTTTCACAATATATATATATATGACCTAGTTCCATGCGGCTTTTCGCGGATGATGATGTAGTATACGGAGAAGTTGCAGAATTTGAAAATTGCAGCCAAATGCAGGAAGATCTGCAGCGGATAGGCACTTGGTGCAGGGAGTGGCAACTGACCCTTAACATAGATAAATGTAATGTATTGCGAATACATAGAAAGAAGGATCCGCTATTGTATGATTATATGATGGCGGAACAAACACTGGTAGCAGTTACTTCTGTAAAATATCTGGGAGTATGCGTGCTCAACGATTTGATGTGGAACGATCCTACAAAATTAATTGTTGGTAAGGCGGGTACCAGGTTGAGATTCATTGGGAGAGTCCTTAGAAAATGTTGTCCATCAACAAAGGAGGTGGCTTACAAAACACTCGTTCGACCTATACTTGAGTATTGCTCATCAGTGTGGGATCCATACCAGATCGGGTTGACGGAGGAGATAGAGAAGATCCAAAGAAGAGCGGCGCGTTTCGTCACAGGGTTATTTGGCAAGCGTGATAGCGTTACGAAGATTTTTAGTAAACACAAGTGGCAGACTCTCCATCGCGGTGTAGCTTGCCGTCCAGGTTTCGAGAGGGTGCGTTTCTGGATAAGGTATCGAATATATTGCTTCCACCTACTTATACCTCCCGAGGAGAACACGAATGTCGCGCACGCCGATGCTGTGGCGTCAGTGGAAGACGGACTACAGGTGTGCGTGCCCGTAGTCCCATTGGTTCGTAACAGTTAGTGTTGACACGTCTGGGCTCTCAAGACCTCTTATCTGTGTTGTGGTAGCTGTAGGATCTGCCACTGCTGCCCTTACAATACGAAGATCGGAGTAAGCGTCTGTGCTGCGTGGACGTCCAGCAGATGTGAGAATGTTCTCGTGACCACTGACATCGGCATCATTGAACAACTGACGCAGCGTCTCCAGCTTGTCTGGCAGTTCTACGAAAGGAGCATATCGCCACTCTGAAGACCACAATATGACCGCTTTCTAACTCGCTTAGTTAGCCATAGGAAGCACGAGTGCATCTCCGTGGCATGATTTCCTGCTTGCTTAACTCGTTTACACCGTACTCAGCCTTTTAGCTGTGAGCATTCCGTATTAATGGTAAGACACAGATGGCACTCAGGTCGCTATGCTACTCCGCTTTTGGCGGACGACACAAACCACTATCCGTACATCTACCATCTTCACAAGCTGCGACATCGTCGCGAAAAAAACAATGACTCGTGTATGTAATACGTTTCCTTTAATTTACGTCTATGGTAACAAACTTTTTAACAGATTGCGGTTTCGGCCTTTAATGATCATCAGCAGATCTGTTTCATAAAAACCAAGCCCTAATGTACTGCAGCCGTAGTGGCATTTAACATTTGACGATGCCACTATGGCTGCAGTACATTAGGACTTTGTTTTTGTGAAACAGATCTGACGATGGTCAGTAAAGACCGAAACCGGAAACGTTTGTGACCATAGACGTAATATGCTGTCGTCGGATCGAAATCGACGTCGTCTTTCTAGGTGCATTAAATTTTTTCAGGCAGAGTATGTGGGAAAGGGAGCATTTGAATAAGTGAAGCACTTACTAATACCCAGAATACGAGTAATATTCCGATGAAACTGAGGAAAGACTTGCTGAATGTTATATGTGTAGTGTAGTATTACAATGCAATGAATCATCGACAGTTAATGTGACAGAACGAAGATATTTAGATAGTTTTGAAATATGAATATAGAAAAAGAGTGCTTCAGAATTAAGAATGTTGTAGTAAATGGGGAAAATGTGCATATATTGGAAGTGATCACAAAGAGGAAATTACTCTGGCTGGGACATGTAATGCGTAGGAATTGTCTGCAGCGAAGAATTATAGAGGAAAAGGTGGGGGGAATGTGAGCAAAAAGTGGGAGGAGAATTGGAACATTGGACAACATTGAGGGCGACCATACAACAGATTCAGAAGATGCTCAGAACATTAAGTCCTTCACATATTCAAATGCTCCTTTTCCCACATACACTGAAAAAATTTAATACACCTAGAAAGACGACGTCGATTTCGATCCGACGACAGCATATTACGTCTATGGTCACAAACGTTTTGTTAACACATTACCGGTTTCGGTCTTTACTGACCATCGTCAGATCTGTTTCACAAAAACAAAGTCCTAATGTACTGCAGCCATAGTGGCATCGTCAAATGTTAAATGCCGCTACGGCTGCAGTACATTAGGATTTGGTTTTTATGAAACAGATCTGATGATGATCATTAAAGGCCGAAACCGGCTATCTGTTAAAAAGTTTGTTACCATAGACGTAAATTAAAGGAAACGTATTACATACACGAGTCAGAACAGTGCACGATGGAGCACACACACACACACACACACACACACACACACACACACACACACACACAAAGAAGAAGACTGCGCGGTCATCAGCGTCCGTACACATTCCAAATCTGAACACAGTCTAATCTTGCAACTTGCATGAATGATGGAATGAAGAGGACACCAAAAATACCCAGTCCCCGGGAAGACAACAAATACACGCAGTCTCCGGGCAACGAAAATCCCCAACCCGGCCGGGAATCGAACCCGGGACTCAGTGATCCAAAGGTAGGCAACGCTAGCCACAAAACCACGATCTGCCGACACAACCTAGTGGCGGCTCCATAAAGGTGAGAGTTGTGCTTACATGGAATGCACTAGGTTGTCTGGTCCAACTAAACCGATCATTGACTGGTTATGTTTGGCAACTTTGAGATAATCTGCAGCCATTCACGCATGTATGACAATGCGCCATGCCACTAGACCGCAGTTGTTCATAAACGGTTTGAGGAAAATACTGGACATTTCCAGCGAATGGTTTGGCCGCCCAGATCGCCCGTCATGAATACCATCCTACATTTATGGAACACAATCAAGAGGTCAATTCGTGCACAAAATCCTACACTGGTAAGTTTCACAATTACGGACGGCTATTGAGGCAGCATGACTTCCAAAGAATTGTTGAGTCGAGGCGACGTCGAGTTGCTACACGACGATGGACAAAGAGAGGTCCGACACTATAGCGTGGTCCACTGATAGTGACCGGGCCAAATATTTCACGAAATAAGCGTCAAACGAAAAAATTACAAAGAACGAAACTTGTCTAGCTTGAAGAGGAAACCAGATGGCGCTATGGTTGGCCCGCTAGACGGCGCTGCCATTGGTAAAACGGGTATCAGATGCGTTTTTTTAAAATAGAAACACCCATTTTTATTACATATTGGTGTAGTACGTAAAGAAATATGAATGTTTCAGTTGGACCAGTTTTATCGCTTTGTGATAGATGCCTCTGTAATATTCACAAATGTATAAGTACGTGGTATCAGTAACATTCCTCCAGTGGGGACTGTATTTTCTTCGTGATACATTACACGTGTTAAAATGGACCGTTTACCAATTGCGGAAAAGGTCGATATCGTGTTGCTGTATGACTATTGTGATCAAAAATGTCCAACGGGCGTGTGATACGTATGCTGCTCGGTATCCTGGACGACATCACCCAAGTGTCCGGACCGTTCGCCGGATAGTTACGTTATCTAAGGAAACAAGAAGTGTTCAGCCACATGTGAAACGTCAACCATGACCCGCAACGAATGATGATGCCTAAGTAGGCCTTTTAGCTGCTGACGCGACTAATCCGCACATCAGTAGCAGACAAACTGCGCGAGAATCGGGAATCTCAAAAACATCAACATCGATTGCACCCGTACCATATTTCTATGCACCAGAAATTGCATGGCGACGGCTTTGAACGTCGTGAGCAGTTCTCCCACTGGGCACAAGAGAAATTACGGGACGATGACACATTTTTTTGCACGCGTACTATTTAGCGACGAAGCGTCATTCACCAACAGCGCTAACGTAAACCGGCATAATATGCACTATTGGGCAACGGAAAATCCACGATGGCTGCGCAAGTGGAACATCAGCGACCTTGGCGGGTTAATGTATGGTGCGGCATTATAGGAGGAAGGATAATTGGTCTTCATTTTATCGATGGCAATCTAAATGGTACAGTGTAGGCTGATTTCCTACGTAATGTTCTACCGATGTTACTACAAGATGTTTCACTGCATGACAGGTTGGCGATGTTCTTCCAACATGATGGATGTCCGGCATATAGCTCGCGGGCGGTTGAGGCGGTATTGAATAGCATATTTCATGACAGGTGGATTGATCGTCGAAGCACCAAACCATGGCCCGCACGGTCAGCGGATCTGATGTCACCGGATTTCTTTTTGTGGGGAAAGTCGAAGGATATTTGCTATCGTGATCCACCGACAACGCCTGACACCATGCGACAGCGCATTGTCAATGTATGAGCGAACATTGCGGAAGGCGAACTACTCGCTGTTGAGAGGAATGTCGCTACACGTATTGCCAAATGCATTGACATTGACGGACATCATTTTGAGCATTTATTGCATTAATCTGGTATTTACAGGTAATCACGCTATAACAGCATGCGTTCTCAGAAATGATTAATTCACAAAGGTACACGTATCGCATTGAAACAACCAAAATAAAATGCTCATACGTACCTACGTTCTGTATTTTAATTTTAAAAACCTATCTGTTACCAAGTGTTCGTCTAAAATTGTGAGCCATACTGTATGTTTGTGACTATTACAGCGCCATGTATCACAAAGCGAAAAAAGTGGTCCAACTAAAACATTCATATTTCGTTACGTACTACACGAATATGTAATAAAAATGAGGGTTCCTTTTTTCTTTAAAAAAAAAAAAAAACGCAGTTATCGTTTGACCTATGGCAGCATGATATAGCGGGCCAACCGTAGCGCCATCTGGTTTCCATCTTCAAGCTAGACAAGTTTCGTTGTTTGTAGTTTTTTCGTTGGACGCTTATCTCGTGAGATATTTGGCCCGGTCATCATCAATGGACCACCCTGTATATTAGGAAGTATTCTGTAACTTCTCTCATCTCAATGTTTAAGCATGCCGACCGTGTGCTGATGCAGGTCAGGGATACAGTAAAAGAACGCCTGATCGGAAAATCTTAGGACTGCAGAATTGCGCGGTGTAGTGCGTGTTGCTTAAGAGTATCTCCGACTAGGAGTTTGTCGAGAGTGTAACGGGCGACGTGCTGGGACTGCGAGACGAGGCAGCGGGGAATGCGGAAAGCGACCCGGTCAGCTGCCGCCAGCAGCCGGCGCGGGCCGTGACGTCACAGCTCCCGTGGGCCGCGCGGCTCGGCCGCTTCCGCCGCTCCTCGGCGCAGTTCGTGGTGACGTCACGCGGAGACGGATCCTTTCGGCGTCGGTTGCCAGGGAGACGGCCGGCGCCCGCCGCCCGCGCTGCTTCATTACTGGGAATGGCTCGAAAGGTCAGAGCAGGGGCCGCGGTGTGCGGGCGGGAGCACGCCTCAACCCGCTGTTGCCGCACTCCGCGCCGATCACGCCCGCGTGGGCTACGCAGGACGGATGGCGGTTATCGCAGGAACAAACTTTTTTCGTCACCACTTTAACCTGACCTTTAAAGCCGATCAAAACCCGTTTTGGAAATAACCGAATTTTCGTTTTTTTTTTCCGCTACTATTTCCAATTTATAAATTTGGACTCTCTACATAGGTGAAAAATTCTAATAAACGTGATCTCGATGAACTTCTCATGGTTGGGATTCAAAGTCATAAAATATTTCTTAAAAGACATCATAGTTGCCGTTGACTGTGTAAGGTGTCGGGCAAATCCAACACCTTCCATGAAAACCCTGACATGATAAGCAAGTTGGGCAGTATGTCACATAGCTCCGAATAAATCATGACATTAAATTAACCAAAGTAATACGATCAACGAGTGAGCAAATGGAATACCACAGACTAACACAAGAATGCCTAAATGCATGTCATACCTTCCCACCATGAAACAGACGCAGTTCCGTGGGAAGAAACGAGAACTGAAGCCGAGAGCAGAGTCGTGTTAAGCTAGAAGGCCCTACGATAAGCGACTGACTGGACACCCACGTCACCAGCTAACCACTAGGACAACGCCAGCCTCAAATTTTAGCGTGAGACTTTTTCGCGTCTCTGTTACGTTGCAAACGTTAAAAACATTGCCCCACCACGAAAAGTACAACGTTTCCCATTGGATAGACAGAATTTTTGTAGTCGGAGCTTAAGGTTAACATTGAGACCTTGATTGGTCAGATGAAAACTTAGCCAGATAGTTTTTTCTAAACCAACTTCGGTAAATGGTAGTAAGGAGAAGTTAGGAGAAGTTAGTTAGTTCCGAGACGGCGAGCTGGATGGCTGCTGCGCCGGCCGCGGCCCCCTAACGAACACCAACAAGGTAATGAACGCGATACCGCATAACAGCGCATAAAGCTTCTCTCAGAACTGCAGAAGTCTCATCTGTTACACCCCCTTTTTGCGTAATACTAGTGTCGATCGTCAATTAAAGCTCATGGTGTTCACATTTGCCACTTGAAGTAAAGATCTGAAACGCGATGATTTTTCTTTTATATAGTTATTGAGAAGCCACATCAGCCACTGTAATTTACGACAAGTTAAATAAGTAATTAAAGATAATTAAGGGTCACTGTAGACCATTTTGATAATTTTCTCTTTTGTGAAACTTAGTTTAAACCTAGATTATAGATGTGATATGGCATAGGTCATCCTTCGATCCATTGTAGAACTTGGAAACCCATTCGGGGAATATTCGTTCACATTTTTGTTGAACGCAGTTGGTTTTTACCATCCTGTATTAACACACTTCCTTTTATCAATAGTGCAATTTATAAACAATGTTTTGTGAGTAGAATAAAATTTCCAATGGTAAACTTAACTGCTTTTTCGACGTTATTTTACCAGTTAACTAAAAATAGGAAAGCCATGAACCACTTCCACTAAATTTAGTTAGTATTAAGATTTTTTTTACAGGGAGTGCAGTGGAGCTGACGCTGAAATCATTAAGTATTTGGTTATATCGTCGCTAGTCTCACTGAACTCTTCTGAATTCTACATGTCATGTGTGGTCTGGCGTCTCCTTACCAGCAACAGGTGCCAGGTTCAAACTAGTCAATTCCCTAAAAAACACGCTCAGAGCGTCGTTGCGCGAAAGTGGTAGGGAGACACGATATAGAACAGACACCACGCAGAATGTTAGAACTGTATAAAATATTTATTATTACTATTTCAATTTCGGCCTTAAGCCCATTTTCAAGTAACACTGCAAAAGTTACATTCTGTCAGTATATAAAACTATCTGACATGAGTGTATGTCGTCGTCGCATTTTGACGATGTATAGTGTAGGCTCGCTCCTTATGCAGGTATTGTTAAGATGTGAACACCTTTTTGCTTTAATATTCTTTTGTAGTAGGAAAACCATCAGGCCCGTGTGCAAAGTCTGCAATATCTCACGAAAACAAAGCAAAGGGATCAAAAAAAGATTAGGAACACACAAAAGGCCAAAATACACACTACAACAGAAGAACCGTCGGACGTCGAAGAAATTATCCGAATGGGACGGAAATTGGTAGGAGTGTTGTAAATGTACACAAAAATGAATTTTTACAATTTCAGAAACCATTGATCTATTCAATAGAAAGATTCACAAATAGACAGTAATCTGTTAGCCCATGTGTGACTCGCATGCGAACAGGTGGCGTTGGCAGACAGACTTCTTGTATATCCTCCTGAGAGATATCGTGCCGAAGTCTGTCCAACTGGAACGTTAGATTGTGAAAATCCCGAGCTGGTTGAAGGGTCCTACCCACAAACATTCTCAATTGGGAAGTGATCCAGCGATCGTCCTCACCAAGGTACGAGGGGCTTTTGAAAAGCCCGTGCAAATTCCGAGAGATGGCACCACCGGCGCGTATCGAGGTCATGTTTAGTTAGTAGCATCTTTGGAAAGAACGCACACCAGGTTTCAGCCATACTGGTCTATTTCTTTGTGTCTGGCATTCGTGTGAATCAAGGATGTCGAGTGATAGTCAAAAAATGGACGAAGAAGAATTTTGTGTGGTGATTAAACATCACTTTATGACAGGAAAAACGCCTCAGAGGCTAAAGAGAAGCTTGATAAATATTATAGGGACTCTGCACCTTCGATTAGAACAGTTTATAAGTTGATTCAAAATTTTCAGAGTGGCCATATGGGCACAAGGGATGCTGAACGTTTTGGACGCCCTGTGGAGGTTACGACTCCAAAAATCATTGATAAAATCCATGATATGGTGATGTATGACGGAAGAGTTTAGCTGCATGAGATTGCTAGTGCTGTGGGAATCTCGAATGAATGGGTACATAATAGTTTGCATAAAAATTTGGACATGAGAAAGCTATCCGTAAGATGGGTTCTGCGATTGCTCACGCTTGACCAAAAACGGAACCGTGTGAAGTGTTGCAAGGATGGTTTGCAGCTGTCAGGAAGAATCCGCAGTCCGGAACAGCGCGACTACTAGAGTCGCAGGTTCGAATCCTGCCTCGGGCATGGATGTGTGTGATGTCCTTAGGTTGGTTATGTTTAAGTAATTCTAAGTTCTAGGGGACTGATAACCACAGCAGTTGAGTCCCATAGTGCTCAGTCATTTGAACCAGATGGCAGTTGTAAGAGTCGAGGGGCATGAAAGGGAAGAAGTGGTTGGGGAGGGAGTGAGACAGGGTTGTAGCCTCTCCCCGATGTTATTCAATCTGTATATTGAGCAAGCAGCAAAGGAAATAAATGAAAAATTCGGAGTAGGTATTAAAATCCAGAGAAGAAATAAAAACTTTGAGGTTCGCCGATGACATTGTAATTCTATAAGAGACAGCAATGAACTTGGAAGAGAAGTTAAACGGAATGGACAGTGTCTTGAAAGGAGGGTATAAGACGAACATAAACAAAACCAAAACGAGGAAAATGGAATGTAGTCGAATTAAATCGGGTGATGCTGAAGGAATTAGATTAGGAAATGAGACACTTAAAGTAGTAAAGGAGTTTTGCTATTTGGGGAGCAAAATAACTGATGATGGTCGAAGTACAGAGGATATGAAATGTAGGCCAGCAATGGCAAGGAAAGTGTTTCTGAAGAAGAGAAATTTGTTAACATCGAGTATAGATTTGTCAGGAAGTCGTTTCTGAAAGTATTTGTGTGGAGTGTAGCCATGTATGGAAGTGAAACGTGGACGATAAATAGTTTGGACAAGAAGAGAATAGAAGCTTTCGAAATGTGGTGCTACAGAAGAATGCTGAAGATTAGATGGGTAGATCACATAACTAATGAGGAGGTATTTAATAGAATTGGAGAGAAGAGAAGTTTGTGGCACAACTTGACTAGAAGAAGGGACCGGTTGGTAGGGCATGATCTGAGGCATCAAGGGATCACAAATTTAGCATTGGAGAGCAGCGTGGAGGGTAAAAAATCGTAGAGGGAGACCAAGAGATGAATACACTAAGCAGATTCAGAAGGATGTAGGCTGCAGTAGGTACTGGGAAATGATGAAGCTTGCACAGGATAGAGTAGCATGAAGAGCTGCATCAAACCAGTCTCTAGACTGAAGACCACAAAACAACAACAAGGAAACCTTCACTAAAAATGCTAAAATTATGATAAAGATGAACTGAACAGCATTCCAGAAGTCGCCCGAAAACGGATACGGCATCTGGCAGCTGATCGAGAAGTTTGTTTCAATATAATGAGCTGATGCGCGGTCTATAACATGTACGGTCTGGAGAACTTTCAGCACGCGCCGACTTTTGCCTTCTGTATGGCGTAGCCCTGCCCGCTGAGGGCTTAAACTGCCCTCTGCAGGCCGTTGCGCTTCCATTTGTGCCTTGAAGTCGTTACCCGGCTGCACGTCAATAGTGTGGTATCGATAGCTACGATGCCACAACGTAGGTGCGCTCTGCTAGTTTGGCACTACGACAGACACCGACGACAGCGCACTCTAGCCGGCGTGGGAGAGCTCTACGAGCTCCGCTCTAGATTCTGCCCATTTCATCAATAGCAGACGGCCTGGAAAAATCGCTTCAGCTTCCTATTGGAACTATGTAACTATGTACTACTTACGACGGGAATACGGTTTTGCACCTGCGGGCTCTTCAGTTGTAAAGTTACGTATGTCATTGACTAATAATTAAATGTGCTTACAATGAAATAAACACCCTTAGCTGCCTTCAGGCGTTGACACGTCAACGGGGACAGGTGAAAATGTGTGCTCCGAAGGCACACAGGATAGAGCGAAACCCACACTCTATACATATTGTCCCGCCAATTACACTCATTACTCGCGGCGCGTTGCCGATTCCCGTTAAGAGTTATGGCACTGTTTGTGCATTCGCACAAAAGAAGAAGATGGTCAAGTGGCCGGTGAGCCTTATATATATAAAGATGGCATCTGTTGTTTCGGACATGTCCGAAAAAACAGATACCATCGGTTACACTGCAGCTCGTTAGAATGAAATTACAATGAAATGAACACCCTTAGTTGTTTACAGGCATTGACATAGGTCTACGGGGGCAGATGAAAATGGTCTGGCCATTTCATTGTAATTTCATTCTAACGAGCTGCATGGTAACCGATGGTATCTGTTCTTTCGGACATGTCCGAAAGAACAGATACCATCTTAGTATATATAGAATTAAATGTACTTTCACGTAAAAATCTGTACCGAGAAACTTACCTCACCTGCTCCTGCTCGCTGCCTAAATTCGGCCTACACATTCCGTTTACAGGAGCAGATCCAGGCGAGATACAAGAAATACGTTATCTGAACTAGAGAAACTCGAGAAAATCTGACCGGCCGGGGGGGAATCGAAGCAACGACCTCCCGAGTGCGAGTGCAGTGTTTCACCCGACGCGCCAGCTCGCTGTTCTCGACAGCGACCTTCACCCGCGTGGAACCGGGTCCGCGTGTGGGAAGTGTGGCAAACACACGTGACGCTGAGAGAACACGGCAAAACACGCAAACGTCCGAGATTGCGCCACACTGCTGCCCACGGATACACTACACTAGCAGCTACGCGTGAAATTTGTTTGGATAGCAGTAGGTTTCTTCCGTCTTAGTAAGAACTTCAATCAATCATGGTCAGATAAAATAATAAAAGTAAAAAAAAATGCTCTGAGCACTATTGGACTTAACAGCTCAGGTCATCAGTCCCCTAGAACTGAGAACTACTTGTTGTTGTTATTGTGGTCTTCAGTCCTGAGACTGGTTTGATGCAGCTCTCCATGGTATCCTATCTTGTGCAAGCTCCTTCTTCTCCCAGTACCTACTGCAACCTACATCCTTCTGAACCTGCTTAGTGTATTCATCTCTTGGTCTCCCTCTACGATTTTTACGCTCCACACTGCCCTCCAATACTAAATTGGTGATCCCTTGATGCCTCAGAACATGTCCTAACAACCGATCCCTTCTTCGGGTAATGTTGTGCCACAAGCTTCTCTTCTCCCCAATCCTATTCAACACCTCCTCATTAGTTATGCGATCTACCCATCTACCCAGAATTCTTCTGTAGCAGCACATTTCGAAAGCTTCTATTCTTTTCTTGTCCAAACTATTCATTGTCCATGTTTCATTTCCATACATGGCTACACTACATACAAATACTTTCAGAAACGACTTCCTGACACTTAAATCTACACTCGATGTTAACGAATCTCTCTTCTTCAGAAGCGCTTTGCTTGCCATTGCCAGCTTACATTTTATACCCTCTCTACTTCTAACATCATCAGTTATTTTGCTCCGCAAATAGGAATACTCATTTTCTACTTTAAGCGTCTAATTCCCGCAGCATCACCGGATTTAATTCCCTACATTCCATTATCCTCGTTTTGCTTTTGTTGATGTTCATCTTATATCTTCCTTTCAAGACACTGTCCATTCCGTTTAACTTCTCTTCCAAGTTCATTGCTGTCTCTGATAGAATTACAATGTCATCGGCGAACCTCAAAGTTTTTATTTCTTCTCCCTGGATTTTAATACCTACTCCGAATTTTTCTTTTATTTCCTTTGCTGCTTGCTCAATATACAGATTGAATAACATCGGGGAGAGGCTACAACCCTGTCTCCCTCCCTCCCCAACCACTTCTTCCCTTTCATGCCCCTCGACTCTTACAACTGCAATCTGGTTCAAATGACTGAGCACTATGGGACTCAACTGCTGTGGTTATCAGTCCCCTAGAACTTAGAATTACTTAAACATAACCAACCTAAGGACATCACACACATCCATGCCCGAGGCAGGATTCGAACCTGCGACTTTAGTAGTCGCGCTGTTCCGGACTGAAGCGCCTAGAACCGAATAAGGGTGTATCAGAACCTCGTGAAAAAATCTTTGGAGCCAGTGAGGCGCAAATCCGCATCTCGTCATCTAATACCTTAGAATTCTGAGACTCGTTACCCAACACTGACCACGAATGTATACCACCATACTTTGCGTCTTACCGTCTCCTGGAAGCTTTGATCGTAGATGTGTTATTAACTGACATTTAACTTAACAAATTGTACCAAGAACAATGCGTTTTGGATGTATCCTCAATGCGCCGCGCCTTGAAAAGGCATACTTTCATAATGCGCAAGTTACAATAATTCTTTACCCAACAATATGAAGTTTCCATCATTTTATTGCAAGACATTCTACAATCAACAACTGGTTTTTGAGATATCCTTAATTTGCTGTTGCAGAGGAACAGCATATACAGGGTGTTCATAATTCCCCGTTACAGATGTCTAGTTCTTTTAGAGGGGACTCAGTACATAATATTTTGAATAGGAACCCATGTCCGGAAACGCCATCCATCGACGTTAAAAGAGCGTCGACGTCATAGGCCTCGGCGCCTCTATTGCATGTACAGTCGCGGACAAATCGAGCGAGACCCCCGCCTTTTCGTTATGCTGATCCGCACAGCTTTAAAGTCTGCTACACAGCATAACAGGCAAGGCGACCAAGTGCTACCAACATACTATGCACAGGCGTGAAGTTGAAAAACTTTCCGAACTTTGTCAGACTGTTTTCAATCATGTGTAAGACTATATTAATGCTGACTAGTGTGTTAAACACAACACGTAAATGTAAGATATAAAAGAAAGAAGAAACGCTAATGAGTATGAACTGTACCAATAAAAACGAATTTCAGTTTATCGAGATAACATAACTGTTTTAGTGAGACAAAGTATCCCAGAACGTTACGAATTAGCAAAGTATTATGCGCATTCGGCCACGAAACGGCCTGTGTGAACGTTCAGACCAGTCATACTGGATTACCATTGCTGACCTTTATTTATTTATTTATTTATTTATTACTCATCTTACAGCTCGACCTACCATGAAAATGTGCAAATTTAGCAATGCGTCAACATTCATAACGAAATTCAGTTAAAAATCATTCAGTGCCACACTTAATTCAGTTATCGACAGAAGCGGAAAAAGTAGGCAGTAACAAGTGAGTTTCATATTGACATCCACAGGGCGCCGATACAGAATAAAGGTAGCAATAAAACGTATTTGGGCGCCAGAATTTCTTAACATTTATTTACTGATAGCCCATCTGCCCCCAACGAGATTAAAATCGAAAACAAACCAGACCTCCCTTGCAGTAGC
Source organism: Schistocerca gregaria (assembly GCF_023897955.1). Classification (NCBI taxonomy): domain Eukaryota; kingdom Metazoa; phylum Arthropoda; class Insecta; order Orthoptera; family Acrididae; genus Schistocerca; species Schistocerca gregaria. The sequence goes on from NC_064929.1 coordinate 150,843,443, forward strand.
AAACACCTTTCGCTGCGCTAGCAGACAACCCAGGCAAACAGCCCGCTATTATTGCCCCCAGACAGGAATAAGCCGGCAATTTCGCAATGAAAATGGCAAAATGATCTGCAGTTTCTGTTGCGTAGAGCTTTGTGGACTCAAAAACATGTATTTTCTACCTTTATGTCACCGCTTATGTGATAATCATTCGGGATGTTTATCGAAATAACAAAATACTGTTATTAGCGAGTAAATTTAGTGGGATAATTCTGCACCACCCCAAGAAATAAAGGGCTACGTAGCTGCCAAACGTATTCTGCAATGTTTCGAATTCTCCATTAGATTTGCCACAGCCAGAAATCGTTCATTAGCCGAAGTGTTTCTTAGACTAGCTAGCAATGGGAATGCTCGCACTTCTAAAACGCGGTGGCATTAATACTGGGATCTGAATTATCACGTGTAGAGGCAAATGGATTTTATTTGCATTCCTGCAAACGTGATTTGGATCGAAAGCTTAGGTGCGATTAATATGCTGATGTATCGGCTGCAATTAGAACACTTCGAATAAAGAGTAGGGGGAATTATTTATGCTGCCCTCATTTTCAGTAACGGTCGTAGCTATTTTCGTTGTTAGGACTTCGTCATGTAAATCGGTAAAAATGGGTCCCTACTATTCTCACTTTCTTGACCGCCTATCTGTCTACCCAACCTTTAAAACCTGTTCACATCGAGTACGCGTAGACATAATAAACGGAAATGTATCGCACTTCAGTATACGGTCCCTTGGTGGTGTAAAAAAGTGAGCTTTCATTTATGTCTTATATTTACATGTTGTGTTTAACACACTGATCTGCATTAATATACTCTTACACATGATTGAAAACAGTCTCACAAAGTTCGGATAGTTTTCCAATTTCACGCCTATGCGCCATCTGTCACAAAGTGAAAAAAGTGATCCAACTAAAACATTCATATTTCTTTACGTACTACACGAATGTGTAATAAAAAAGGGGGTTCCTACTTTTTTTTTTTTTAAGCAGTTGATATCTGTCTGATCTGATCTGCATCTAGCGTGCCAACGACAGCGCCATCTGCTTTCCCCCTTCAAGCTAAACGGGTTTCGTTCTTTGTAGTTTTTTCGTTTGATGCTTATTTCGTGAGGTATTTGGCCCGGTCACGATCAATGGACCACCCTGTGTACATACGGTACATTTACAGGTGCCGGCGTCTATAGCTTTGACGCTCTGTAGCATCGTTGGATGACGCTTCCGGACACGGGTTCCTACGCAAGATATTATGCACTTTTTCGTAGCAATTTGTAACGATAATTTCAGAAGATCCTGTGCACATAAGGGTTTCGACTGAAACCCAATACGCCGTTTCCCGAATCTGTAGTGAAGAGAGAGATGGCGCACACGTGACGTCGGCAGAGTTCTGCCATGTCACTGGTCTACGTTCTAACGCAGCGGTGTACCGTAGGTTTCTAGAAGAGCGTAGCGTTCCAAAGGATTGGAAAAGGGCACAGGTCATCCCCGTTTTCAAGAAGGGACGTCGAACACGTGCAGAACTATAGACTTTTATCTCTAACGTCGATCAGATTTTGGAACACGTATTATGTTCGAGTGTAATGACTTTTCTGGAGACTAGAAATCTACTCTGTAGGAATCAGCATTGGTTTCGAAAAAGACGATCGTGTGAAACCCAGCTCGCGCTATTCGTCCACGAGACTCAGAGGGCCACAGACACGGGTTCCCGGGTAGATGCCGTGTTTTTCGACTTCTGCAAGGCATTCGATACAGTTCCCCGCAGTCGTTTAATGAACAAAGTAAGAGCATATGGACTATCAGACCAATTGTGTGATTGGATTGAACAGTTCCTAGATAGGACACAGCATGTCATTCTCAATGGAGAGAAGTCTTCCGAAGTAAGAGTGATTTCAGGTGTGCCGCAGGGGAGTATCGTAGGACCGTTGTTTACAGTATACATAAATGACCTGGTGGATGACATCTGAAGTTCACTGAGGCTTTCTGCGGATGATGCTGTGGTATATCGAGAGGTAACAATGGAAAATTGTACTGAAATGCAGGAGGATCTGCAGCGAATTGACGCATGGAGCACGGAATGCCAATTTAATCTCAATGTAGACAAGTGTAATGTGCTGCGAATACATAGAAAGATAGATCCCTTATCATTAAGCAACAAAATAGCAGGTCAGCAACTGGAAACAGTTAATGCCATAAATTATCTTGGAGTACGCATTAGAAGTGATTTAAAATGGAATGATCGTATAAAGTTGATCGTCGGTAAAGCAGATGCCAGACTGATATTCATTGGAAGAATCCTAAGGAAATGCAATCCGAAAACAAAGGAAGTAGGTTACAGTACGCTTCTTCACTCACTGCTTGAATACTGCTCAGCAGTGTGGGATCCGTACCAGATAGGGTTGATGGAAGAGATAGAGAAGATCCAACGGAGAGTAGCGCGCTTCGTTACAGGATTGTTTAGTAATCGCGTAAGCGTTACGGAGATGGTAGATAAACTCCAGTGGAAGACTCTGCAGGAGAGACGACCAGTAGCTCGGTACGGGCTTTTGTTAAAGTTTCGAGAACATACCTTAACCGAGGAGTCAAGCAGTATATTGGTCCCTCCTACGTATATCTCGCCAAGAGACCGTGAGGACAAAATCAGAGATATTAGAGCGCACACAGAAGCATACCGACAATCCTCCTTTCCACGAACAATACGAGACTGGAATAGAAGGGAGAACCGATAGAGGTACTCAGGTTACCCTCCGCCACACACCGTCAGGTGACTTGCGGAGTATGTAGATGCAGAAACGCACTTTCGGAATATCTGACATGCTAGATATTTCTCTGCGGCTCGGAAGACTCCCCAACGTACTTATCCACGATACGACGTCAGGAACACGGCACGCTCAACGCTCGAATGCACGGCCCGTGTGCCGACGGGTTTATAGCGTGGTCGCACAATTATGCCTCGCACGGCGCTTGAGCTGTGTTTTAAATGCCGCGAGCCCGCTATGAGTAGAGCGTCCTTTTAAAGCTTCGGGCATAGCACTGGCGGAAGTTTTGTGAACGGCTAGTAGCGCAGCGCGCTACCTGCCGAGGCGGCCCTCCAAGGTGACTCTGGGTACAGCGAGACAGCACACCACGGCCCCCTCTGCCGCTGCTGGCTCATGTACAATCCTGCTCTGCGTAGAAATGAAAGTGCATGACAGAGGGTACTCTCTACTACGTTCTTTAGGGCTACTTCCCGTTTCATTCAAGTATAGAGAGCGGGAGAAGGCTCTTGAGCGAGCTGTAATTAATCTGATCTTATCCTCACGATCTAATCTCTCCTTCGGGACAGCGACACACACACACACACACACACACACACACACACACACACACACAGAGAGAGAGAGAGAGAGAGAGAGAGAGAGAGAGAGAGAGAGAGAGAGAGAGAGAGAGAGAGACTGATATAGGAGAGTGTCTTTTTTTTAAAATTAAATTCTTTGAATTGTACTTTCATTTCGCAGTTTGACCATAGTCATGAAAATGATGACTCTGATCAATTAAACCGGCAAAGATTTTATAATATTGTAAAGAGAAAGGCAAAATACAATTCCTGTGAGCGTCCTTCAAATCGTGGGCACTTCGACGTAGCTAATGATATTGGCACTCTCAGAACTCAGAATTTGGTTCAAATAAGGAACAATATTAACGCCACTGGATTACGCAAACTTCCGAAGTTGCCCCACAACTTACTACAATTACATGAAGTTATAATGAAATGAACACCCCTGCATACAGGCGTTGATAGAAGTCAAAGGGGACAGTTGAAAATGTGTGCCCCGACCGGGACTCGAACCCGGGATCTCCTGCTTGCATGGCAGACGCTCTACCCATTTTTTTTTTTTTTTTGTCAACGTTCGTTGCATGTGTTCGCGGCGGACGTCCCCTGACGCCCGTTGAAGTTCTTCGTTGATCCATTCACTCAGTTTTTTTTATTACAGAGTGCAGCTAACCATCTTTTTTTGTTTTTTGTTCGATATAGTTCGTTGCGTTTGGTCTGGACGGACGTCACAAGACATTCGTTCAAGTTCATTCCTTGACTTTATTATTATTATTATTATTATTATTATTATTATTATTACTACAGAGAGCACACAGCCGTCTGACCGAACACGCTGAGCTACCGTGCCGGCATCCATCTGAGCCACCGAGGACACAGAGGATAGTGCGACTGCAGAGACTAACTCTGACACGCCTCCCGTGAGACCCACATTCGCAACTTTTAGTCCCGCACTACATTCATAGTGACACTGCCCATTATATTCATTACTCGCGGCTTTACTGTCGATCCCCGTAAGAGTTCTGGCACTATTTGTGCACCCGCACAGAAGATGGTGAAATGGCCGGTGAACCTTATCTATATATTTATATGAAGATGGTATCTGTTCTTTCGGACATGTCTGAAAGAACAGATACCATCTTCTTATAAATATATAAATACATGAAAACAAGCGAACAAGAATTTTTTTGTTCGTTTCCGAACGCCTCTAAAAACAATATTATGGGGTTCTCATGCCAAAGCAATTTGAATCTTCTGAAAGAGTCGAGACTTTCGTTTAAATATGAGACCTTCAACAGTTCCGCTGAACTGTTCCACCAAATATTTAAAGTTCGCCTGGTAAATGCAAAAAAAAAAAGTTTCCTTTTTCTCCTACCAAACAAAATAGGTATTAGGAAGCTTTGTCTTTAATTGGAAATAACACCAATACAGACATTATACACGTTGATTGAGACGGTAATTCACCAGGGAAATACTTACGTTTGGCCGCAAATGAATATAAAGGGCTGCAAATTTCATTTCGTGCAGACATGGTGGAGAAAGATTCTATCATTGGAATAACCAAATGATTTTAAATGAAAGGAATCTGAAATCGGAAGATTTCTGAAAACTTTATTTCGTCTGCGTCTTTTGCCTCTGATCAAACTGAAGACTGCTTCGTCGAAGATCTGATGTCCTGCAAACCTAACAATGAACATTTGAATGACTTGTTTGCTTTTTTTACTTTATACCTCCAGGATGACGGGAAATGCCCTTTACAAACTGCTAGGACTCACAGAGGGGAGTGATTATATATATATATTATGAACCCATGTCCGGAAACGTTCCACTTTCTACGGCGATTTCAAACCAGATGTGTAACGCGCCCTCTTCTGCTGAGGGAAAGAGAAAAGTCGCTGAGTTGCTTGTCCTGGTATGCAATAAGACAGACAGAATGACGCGCAGTACATCAGACGGTCAGAGTATGTCACTTAACGTTTGCTTTACCAAGTTAATTTACCAGACTTATGTAGAGACAGAGAAAAATCTGTTGGCACGAGTCCTGGCCGCTGCACCGGGAACTTAAGACCCGCGGTGGGACGGAGAGAGTGTGCCAGAACACGCTTCGTAGGTACAATATTTGTAACAATGCTGGTAGCCGCTCGATCGAGCCACTGTTTCAATACTTTTGTATTTCGTGTTACTTTTTGGTTCGGAATAATCTGAACACGTCGTGTTAAAGTGTTAGCACAAATCAATCTATGTTTCGTTGTGTTTCCTTTCGAATTGCTGCCTAATAAGTTTACTGCGTCACACCTACGTCAGGTCTTCAAGCAGAAGTGGACTGAATTGAAACCGTTGTAGCAGGGAAACGGTACGTTTCTGGACATGAGTTCCTATTCAAGATATTATGCACTCGCTCCCCTCTTCAAGTCGTAGAAGTTTGCAACGGGAATTTCCGAACACGCTTCTTGCGGGCAGCTACTTACCATCCGTTATGTGGGGAGACTTTAGTAGTACCTCTGAACTGACCACTGGGTGCTGTGACGCATTCCACTCTAAACTGAACGCTTTCTTTTACATATTCCATCTTTTAGAGACATTAAAGGGTATTAGAACCGAAACTTAAAAAAAATAAACAAATAAATGCGGGACAAACAAGACTATATAAAAGAACAAACGGAAAAGCTATCCAATTCAACCGTTACCCGGTATGAATATCTTGTAAACATCTGTTACAAGTTTCTTCCATATACATAATTTTATTGCTTAGCTTCACACTTACATTACGAGAACACCACCTTTCGCAAATAGGCGGTACTAAGTCTGTGTAAGACGGGAAGGGAAACATTACAGCACTGTCGATAACTTACGGGAATCGACACGTAGGCTATGGAAAAATAAAATAACAACGTGGATCAATATGTCTGCTGTTCTATAAATACGGTGGCAACTAACGCGTCCGTTTCTGAATTAATTCGGGATCTCCACCGTAGCAGAATCTCAGATTCCTCATTTGAAATTAATTCTCGCAAATTTTTAAGCACTCTTTTACGGACGCTAAGAAAACAAACACACACGGGCCGCGCAACCCGTGACATGGCGCCTTTAACTGCTCGGCCAATCCGCGCTGCCTTTGATAACGTTGACGTGTTCTGGCCACAGGAGTGATGTTACTCTTGAAAGATATCACTACTTACCTGTAAAAGAATTTTCATTTGTTCCAATGAAGTTGCTTTAAAACAAAAGTTTCTACGTCCGGGTTTAAGCGCCGCTCCCTGTATGTTTTTTAATAGAACAAATCAAGGAATATTACGCACGCCCATCTTCGTGAACTAACAGTATGCTTTGCGAGCCAGACAAACCCGACAAATGCCTCTGGAGAGCACTGTCGGTGGCGCTGTCTCTTGTGGCTGACCATACTTCCCACGCACTACTCGCGAGTGGAACAAGGTTGGAGGTAACAGATAGCGAAAGCACCCTCCGCCACACACCATTAGGTAGCTTGTAGAGTACGATGTAGACGTAGGTGACTTAGACAGACCCAAATGGAAGCGCATGTGTCAACAAGCGGGCACTGCTAGCGTGGGATAAACGGTAAGAACAACACGACATGTTCAAGGATATTGAGGTTTTTTATTTATGTGTACCGCATAGAGAACAACATGACTAGCATTTTGATAAGAGGGAAACATGCGTTTTAATAGAACTAAAGAAGGAATGCTACGCATGCCCATTTTCGTAAACAAACTGTATACAGGGTGTTTCAAAATGAATATACGTATTACGAAGTATTATTTTGTCCAAATTATCGATCGCAGCGCCTCGGCTCGGCTATTGGAGAAACAAATACATAGTCTAGTTTATACTAATAGCCGCTAGATGTCAGTTGTCTTCTGTTTTGCTTTGCGAAACGTCATGTGATTAAAATGTCTACTCTGCAGCAGAATCACTGTGTGTTCTCGAGTTTGCGGAGAGCAATTCCGTGATTACAGTGCAAAGACGTTTCAGGTTGACGTACCAAATTGATCCTCCGAACGGGTGGAACATTCGCAGATGGTATCCACAGTTCCTAGATACAGGATGTGTACGTAAAGGATAGAGTCCTGGCCGCCCTCGAGTTCTTGAAGATAATGTTGCACGAATTCAAACGCTTTCCAGCGTAGTCCTACAAAACAACTCCTCGTGCCAGTCGGGAGTTTCAACTGGCTACAACAACAATTTGGCGGGTTTAGAGACGTCGATTGTTTATGAGGTCGTGCAAGCTACAGCTGTTACAAGCTCTGCGTCCTGATGACAAACGCAAACGTGTGGCATTTTTTAACGGCATTCTTGATGCTATTGACAATGATAACACTTTCGCACAACGCATCGTATTCAGTGATGAAGCGACTTTCCATGTTAGTGGTCAGGTAAGCAAACACAATGTTCGAATTTGGGACCTATAGAACGCACATGCAGCTACTGAACATGTACGAGATTCTTCCAATCCATACATGGCATAGAGCAAACCAGTGCTTAACAGTATTGGTTAAAAACAGTCTTGGTTGCAATTTTAATTTTTTTTTAATTATTTCAGCTACGCGTTTCGCCTTATTTAGGCATCTTCAGGTTGATATTAATTTGGTATTTCTTAGAACGATCCTTTAGACAGTGTAGCCAAAGGACATTGTCGAATACATCATTCGTTAAACTCAGTGAAGACTTTTCTAGATGGACGCGAGTGACTCGACCTGTATAAGCGTTCCCGTTGACAGGAGGGAGTAAAAGAATAAGATGGGGCTCAGGTAGGAAGCATAATGCACCACAGCGTCGTGTGCTAGTACCGAATGCAGGTCAGTCACTCGCGTCCATCTAGAAAAGTTTTTACTGAGTTTAACGAAGGCGATGTTGGCCTGATATATTCCACGATGCCCTTTGGCTACACTGTCTAAAGGATCGTTTTAAGAAATACCAAATTAAGATCAACCTGAAGATGTCTAAATAAGGCGAAACGCGTAGTTGAAAAAAAAAATTTAAAAAATAAAATTGCAACCAAGACTGTTTTTAATAATGTATGAGATTCGCGCAAAGTCAATGTGCTTTGTGCGATATCTCTATCATATTTTCATGACCCATGATGGAAACACGGTTAACGGTCCGCAGTATCTCGCCATGTTACAAAACTGATTGTTTCAGAGGCTCCACGAAGACAACTTCATTTATCAACAAGACGGGGCACCCCCTTACTGGAGTAGCCAAGCGCGTGAATATCTGAATGAAACTCTACCGAACCGTTGCATTGGTCGTCAAGGACCTGGCGACTTAGCATGTCTCAGCTGGGCTCCACGGTCACCGGATTTGACACCGTCCGACTTCTTCCTGTGGGATTTCGTTAAGACAACGTTTAGGCGCCACCACTCCCACAGAACCTGGAAGGGATGAAGAACCGGGTCCGTACTGCCATAACATCAGTGACGAAGGAGTTGCCTGGCCGAGTATGGGAGGAATTTGAGTATCGGTGTGATATTGTCCGTGTCGCTGATGGAGAACATACTGAATATCTGCAACCTGAACTTGCGAGGTTCGTAAATATGTGTGTAAGGTTTCATATTTGTATGTCTTTAAGTTTGATAAATATATGCCTTCGAAATACGTATATTCTTTTTGAAACTTTGTACGAAGGTCACTCAAAAACAAAAAAAGGGACACTATTTTTGTAAAAATACAGTTTTCATTCTGCATGTGTCAAAGTTTTACAGTGTGTAGATACATCCTTCCCGCTTGTTTTCAAACTTAGCTCAACCTGTTCCCGTGAGTGGCGCCGTCACACCATGTCTTCAAGATGGCTGCTACACTTGATTTTCGTCAGAAGCAACGTGCTGTCATAGAATTCCTGTGCTGTGAAGACGAGACAGTGGGGAACATCCAGAAGAGGTTGAAAAAGGTGTATGGAGATGGTGCTGTCGAAAGCAGTCGGTGGGCAAGCAGGCTACGTAAAGTTAGCGGGCACGGCAATATTGAGGATTGTCCTGGCAGCGGCAGGCCTCGTACTGCACACACTCCACACAATGTGCACAGGGTTAACGAATTGGTAACTGCTGACAGACGCATCACAGTGAACGAATTGTCACGCTACGTTGGGGCAGGGGAAGGAAGTGTTTGCAGAATACTGAAAGTGTTGGCGTTAAAAAAGGTTTGTGGCAGGTGGGTTCCTAGGATGTTGATAGTGGCTCACAAATTAACAAGAAAAACTGTATACAGGAAACTTTTGGAACAGTACGAGAATGGTGGAGATAAATTTCTTGGAAGAATTGTGACAGGTGGTGAAACATGGCTCCATCATTTTTCACCAGAGACTCAGAGGCAATCAATGGAGTGGCATCATGCAAATTCACCCAAGAAAAAAAAATTCAAAACTACACCAGCTGGAAAAGTTATGGTTACGGTGTTTTTCGATTCCCAAGGAGTCTTGCTTGTGGACATCATGCCAAGTGCAACCACCATAAATTGTGATGCATATGTGACGACAATGAAGAAAATTCCAGTCCGACTGAGTAGTGTTTCACCACATCGTAAAAGCAGGATGTTTTGCTGTTGCACAACAATGCACGGCCACATGTCAGTCAAAAAAGGATGGAAGCGATCACGAAACTCGGATGGACAACACAAACACCTTCCTTACAGTCCTGACCTTGCTCCATGTGCCTATCATCTCTTTGGGAAACTGGAAGACTCTCTTCGTGGAACAAGGTTTGAAGATGATGACTCCCTTGTGCACGCTGCCAAACAGTGGCTCCAACAGGTTGGTCCAGAACTTTACCGTGCGGGTATACAGCCGCTGGTTCCAAGATGGAGTAATGTAGTTGAGAGGGATGGATATTATGTGGAGAAATGAAAATATTCTTCCTAAAGGATGTACCTACAGGGTGTTACAAAAAGGTACGGCCAAACTTTCAGGAAACATTCCTCACACACAAAGAAAGAAAATATGTTATGTGGACCTTTTTGTAACACTCTGCGTACAACGTAAAACTTCCAAACACGTAGAATAAAAGATGGTTAAAAAATAGTGTGCATTTCTTTTAGAGTGACCCTCGCACTTTGAGAACCAAATAAAGCCGACAATTGTCGCTGGAGAGCGCGGAGAGAGGGCAAAATCACGTTAACCAGCTTTTGCCACGTGTCGGCGGCGGTGTCTCTTGTAGTGTTGTACGCACACATCCCGCGTGCGTGCACGTAGACGTTAAGATGTCTCGTCCCGTGTGCCAGCAGCTTTAGGATCAGGCTGTGCGGGCGGGAAATGTACAAGAGCCAGTAGTTCAGCGTGACTGCGAAACTGCTCATCGGCCTGCGCCGTAGATCGCGGTTAAGAGGCGCGAAGACACAGGGGCGCGCCACGCACCGCACTGCGGCGGTTATTTGCGAAGGAAGCGCCGCATCAGTCGGGTGCCAAGTGGCCGCCTTCCAGCTGCTGCCGACATCTCCGTCCAGCCGGGCACTACACGCTGCTACAGCCGCCCTTCCACGGGAACACGAAGAGCTGCTGACGTCACACCGTCGAATTGCTAGCACCAATATTCCGCGGAGCGTGAAGTAAACTGGTACGTCAGGCTTTTTGCCTCGTGGAGAGGAACATGGCCAATCAGGTGCGACACAGTTTTTGTGTCACAAGCGCTACTCAAGCCCCGCCATACTGCACGGCGTTAAACAACGTATTTGGTGGGTTTTGTGTGTCACGGAGTGCGTGATACGAATGTAAGCAGCTTCAAAGCATCATCAAATTGAATACCTCTCGGAAACGCGTCCTGTAACTTCGATTTGTTATATACTACTGGCCATTAAAATTGCTACACCAAGAAGAAGTGCATGTGACAAACGGGTATTCATTGGACAAATATATTATACTACAACTTACATGTGATTACATTTTCACGCAATTTCGGTGCATAGATCCTGATAAATCGGTACCCAGAACAACCACCTCTGGCCGTAATAACGGCCTTGATACGCCTGGACACTGAATCAAACAGAGCTTTTACAGTTATTGCTGCCCGTGCAGCTTCAACAAGATACCACAGTTCATCAAGTGTAGTGACTGGCGTATTGTGACGATCCAGTTGCTCGACCACCATTGACCAGACGTTTTAAATTGGTGAGAGATCTGGAGAATATGTTGCCCAGGGCAGCAGTCGAAAATTACTGCAACAAGCGGTCGTGCATTATCCTGCTGAAATGTAGAGTTTCGCACGGATCGAATGAAGGGTAGAGCCACAGGTCGTAACACATCTGAAATGTAACGTCCACTGTTCAAAGTGCCGTCAATGCGAGCAAGAGGTGACCGAGACGTGTAACCAATGGCACCCTATACTATCAAGCCGGGTGGTATGCCAGTATGGCGATGACGAATATACGCTTCCAATGTGCGTTCACCGCGATGTCGTCAAAGACGGATGCGACCATCGTGATGCTGTAAACGGAACCTGGATTCATCCGAAAAAATGACGTTTTGCCATTCGTGCACCCAGGTTCGTCGTTGAGTACACCATCGCAGGCGCTCCTGTTTGTGATGCAGCGTCAAGGGTAATCGCAGCCACGGTCTCCGAGCTGATAGTCCATGCTGCTGCAAACGTCGTCGAACTGTTCGTGCAGATGGTTGTCGTCTTGCGAACGTCCCCATCTGTTGTCTCAGGGATCGAGAAATGGCTGCACCATCCGTTACAGCCATGCGTATAAGATGCTAGTGATACGAGGCAATTGGGATCCAGAACGGCGTTCCGTATTACCCTCCTGAACCCACTGATTACATATTCTGCTAACAGTCATTGGATCTCGACCAACGCGAGCAGCAACATCGCCATACGATAAACCTCAATCGCAACAGGTTACAATCCGACGTTTATCAAAGTGGGAAACGTGATGGTACGCATTTCTCCTCTTCACACGAGGCATCGCAACAACGTTTCACCAGGCAACGCCAGTCAACTGTTGTTTGTGTATGAGAAATCCGTTGGAAACTTTCCTCGTGTCAGCACGTTGAAGGTGTCGCCACCGGCGCCAACTTTCTGTTCATGGTCTGATAAGCTAATCATTTGCGTATCACAGCATCTTCTTCGTGTCAGCTAAATTTTGCGTCTGTAGCACGTCATCTTCGTGGTGTAGAAATTTTAATGGCCAGTAGTGCAATAAAACGACAGGAAACTATACATCGATAGGTAAACACTAACTGCAGTTGACATTTTTAATATTATAATTTATGTGCTCCGAGAGTATCAATGCTACGGCACAAAAATGATGTATCAAAAGGGCTTCTTTTTGCTACAATTTAGGTATTAAACATCAAATAATGACATTTGTAGATACGGTCCGTAGACGGTATATGTCATATATGGAGACCCAGTCGTTATGTCGAAGCTGTAGCGTAGTTGGTAGCATCATACCATCATTACCACATGAGTTTTGGTGAGAAAGGTAGCTGGTTTGCTTCCACCTGAAGTAGAGTCCCGGTATTGCGAACCGCGCTATTCCGAAGAGAGTTCAGAAAACATTCCAATTTTTTAACATAAAAACAGGAGAAATTAAAAAGACGTTCATGGAAAAACGGAAATTTATTATTATGTGGAGAAGATAGCGGCATACATAGAGCGTAAGCGTGATGAGAACGCCTGAAACATTATTGGAATAAAAGCTGGTGTCGGCTCTATTTATACAGTTCTGTAGCATCATATTCAATCTCTGCTAGACACAAAGTGAACTGACTTGACGATGCCATGTTCCGCTATGGCCGGATGAACAGAACAACATTTGGTATTGACGAAGGTGGCCGGTTGTTGTGGCCGAGCGGTTCTAGGCGCTTCAGTCTGGAACGGCTCGACCGCTACGGTCGCAGGTTCGAATCCTGCCTCGGGCATGGATGGGTGTGATGTCCTTGGGTTATTAGGTTTAAGTAGCTGTAAGTTGTAGGGGACTGATGACCTCAGAAGTTAAATCCAATAGTGCTCAGAGCCATTTGAAACATTTTTGAGTTCCTCCTCGCTTTCAAAAATGGCTCTGAGCACTATGGGACTCAACTGCTGTGGTCATTAGTCCCCTAGAACGTAGAACTACTTAAACCTAACTAACCTAAGGACATCACACACATCCATGCCCGAGGCAGGATTCGAACCTGCGACCGTAGCAGTCGCACGGTTCTGGACTGCGCGCCTAGAACCGCGAGACCACGGCGGCCGGCTCCTCGCTTTCCTCTGAGTCGACCCAAGCTGATGAGCCCTGCACCACTACTGCAATTTCTTTGTCTCTGTATTCCTGGTGGCTACTGTCAACAGGAGACCATTCTTCGTCACAGCTTTCTTGTATGTCTTCACAATGAGGGATCTGCTTGACTAGTGGAAGAAGATCATAACCCCTCTCCAGTGTAAAAGTTGTTTCAAGAAATCTCAACGTAGTTCAGAGATTCTTCCATGACTTGTACAATGCGCCTTTAGTGGTGTTATCCCATGCTTCATCCCTTTCAAATAAGGTGCGGAGCAGCATTTTTCTGTCTTTTTGTTTAATGGGCTGCAACACACCCTGGTCCATACGCTGAACTGAAGTTACATTCGGTAGCATAAAAACTTTTTTGACGTCTCCAGAAACAAGTTTCGTTTCTTCTGAATGGATCGGAGCATTGTCTAACCAGCAGAGCACGTTTAGGCAGTTTACTTTCTCCACGGAACGCACTCACTTTACTGACAGAATGGTGCTCGAATCGTTCCTTGACTAAGTCGTAAAGCATCCACGCTTTTTTTATTTTTTTATTCTTATTATGTTTTTGAACGTTCGTGGTTTTCCCGATTTCCCTATCACCGTCAGCCCAAGTTTGTTGCCGAGGCGTTGTTGCAAGCTAAGTCAGAGTTGTCTGTCCGTTTTAAACCCTGGGGAAGATTTCTCTTCTTGCGAATCAAGACTTCTGGTGGGCAAACCCTTAAATTTCTGTCGGGTTTAATCCGCGTTGTAAACTTACTGCGGTGAGCAGATCTGGCAAGAAACAAGGTCTTCAAATTCTTTTAGGTAATTGGCAGCTCCTTCGTCGTGAGCTAATCGTCGCTTTTCCGACACCTTACCCGATTGATAATTTGTAGCACTTTCTCTCTCATCCACTCTTTTCAACAGTGACTCAGTAAACTAACTCAACATCCGCGGAACAAAACTTAACAATAAATTTGCAATCATGTGTTTGGAACGCAAGAAGGAGGGAGGAAATTAGTGTTTAACGTCCCGTCAACAACGAGGTCATTAGACACGGTGCACAAGCTGGGATTAGGGAAGGATGGGAAATGGAGCCGGCCGTGCCCTTTCAGAGGAACCATCCCGTTTGCCTGAAGCGATTTTAGTGAAATCACGGATAATCTGAATCAGGATGGCCGAACGCGGGTTCGAACCGTCGTCCTCCCAATTGCGAGTCCAGTTTGCTGCGCCAACTCGCTCAGTGGAACGGGAGGAGGAGGTCGATAGGGGGGGGGGGGGGGGGGCGTATGCGCTGTGAGTCGAAGGTCAGAAGTCAGTACGTTGATATTCATGAAATCTGCCCATTCCGAATTCTCGATAAACAAGACAGTGCTCGATCCCAATTAGTTCGGATTTTTTTTCCATCTTTTGTTTTCTAACACATTCTGAGTCTTTCTTTTCATTTAATAGAAGTATTATCTCAAACATCGCTGGCATTTGCTATAAATAATGTATTTGCTCGAATTCTTGTAGCAAAGGTCAAGGACTGGAATATTTCCCCAGAGGCCAGAAATCTTAACGTCGCTGGCAGACTATGTCATTAAGTAAAAACAAGTTGCTCATGGCAAGTTTCTGTCATTATGGAACATATAGCAAATATATACAGGGTGTTACAAAAAGGTACGTCCAAACTTTCAGGAAACATCCCTCACAAAAAAAACAAAGAAAAGATGTTATGTGGACATGTGTCCGGAAATGCTTAATTTCCACGTTAGAGCTCATTTTAGTTTCGATAGTATGTACTGTACTTCCTCGATTCACTGCCAATTGGCCCAATTGAAGGAAGGTAATGTTGACTTCGATGCTTGTGTTGACATGCGACTCATAGCTCTACAGTACTAGCATCAAGCACATCAGTACGTACATCAAGAGGTTAGTGTTCATCACGAACGTGGTTCTGCAGTCAGTGCAATGTTTACAAATGCGGAGTTGGCAGATGCCCATTTGATGTATGGATTAGCACGGGGCAATAGCCGTAGCACGGTACATTTGTATCGAGACAGATTTCCAGAACGAAGGTGTCCCGACTGGAAGACGTTCGAAGCAATTGATCGGCGTCTTAGGGACCACGGAACATTACAGCCAATGACTCGCGACTGGGGAAGACCTAGAACGAGGAGAACACCTGCAATGGACGAGGAATTTCATCGTGCAGTTGACGATAACCCTAATGTCAGCGTCAGAGAAGTTGCTTCTGTACAAGGTAACGTTGACCACGTCACTGTATGGAGAGTGCTACGGGAGAACCAGTTGTTTCCGTACAATGTACAGCGGGTGCAGAAACTATCAGCAGCTGATTGCCTCCACGGGTACACTTCTGCGAATGGTTCACCCAACAATGTGTCAATCCTCAATTCAGTGCAAATGTTCTCTCTACAGATGAGGCTTCATTCCAGCGTGATCAAATTGTAAATTTTCACAATCAACATGTGTGGGCTGACGAGAATCCGCACGCAATTGTGCAATCACGTCATCAACACAGATTTTCTCTGAACATTTGGGCAGGCATTTTGGTGATGTCTTGATTGGGCCCCATGTTCTTCCACCTACGCTCAATGGAGCACGTTGTCATGTTTTTATACGGGATACTCTACCTGTGCTGCTAGAACATGTGCCTTTACAAGTACGACACAACATGTGGTTCATGCACGATGGAGCTCCTGCACATTTCAGTCGAAGTGCTCGTACGCTCCTCAACAACAGATTCGGTGACCGATGGATTGGTAGAGGCGGACCAATTCCATGGCCTCCACGCTCTCCTGACCTCAACCCTCTTGATTTTCATTTATGGGGGCATTTGAAAGCTCTTGTCTACACAACCCCGGTACCAAATGTAGAGACTCTTCTTCCTCGTATTGTGGACGGCTGTGATACAATACATTCTCCACGGCTGCATCAGCCCATCAGGGATTCCATGCGACGGAGGGTGGATGCATGTATCCTCGCCAACGGAGGACATTTTGAACATTTCCTGTAACAAAGTGTTTGAAGTGACGCTGGTACGTTCTGTTGCTATGTGTTTCAATTCCATGATTAATGTGATTTGAAGATAAGTAATAAAAAGAGCTCTAACATGGAAAGTAAGCGTTTCCGGACACATGTCCACATAACATATTTTCTTTATTTGTGTGTGAGGAATGATTCCTGAAAGTTTGGCCGTACCTTTTTGTAACACCCTGTATACGATGGGCGTATGGAAAGTCCGTGCAAAGTCCGAGAGATAGCACCACCAGCCCGTATCGAAGTCATGTTTAGTTAGTAGCGTCTTTGGAAAGAACGCACACCAAGTTTCAGCCATATTGGTGTATTTCTTTGTGTCTGACATTCGTGTGAATCAAGGAAGTCGAGTGATAGTCAACAAATGGACGAAGAAGAAGTGTGGTGATTAAACATTACTTTATGAAAGGCAAAACGCCTCAGGAGACTAAAGAGAAGCTTGAGAAACATTAAATTGACTCTAAAACATCGATTAGAACGGTTTATAAGTCGTTTCAAAATTTTTGGAGTGGCCATATGGGCACAAGTGATGCTGAACGTTCTGAACGCCCTGTGGAGGTTACTACTCCAGAAATCATTGATAAAATCCATGATATGGTGATGGATGACAGAGGAGTTAAGGTGCTTGAGATTGCTAGTGCTGTGAGCATCTCGAATGAATGGATACATAATATTTTGTACAAACAATTGGACATGAGAAAGCTGTCCGCAAGATGGGTACGCCGATTGCTCACGCTTCACCAAAAACTGAGTTGTGTAGAGTGTGTCTAGGATTGTTTGCCTCTGTTCAGGATGAATCCGCAGGACTTTAAGCGTCGTTTCGTTATGTGGATGAAACATGAATGGCGTCGTTTCGTCACTGTGTGTGAAACATGGATACATTGCTATACTCCTGAGACCATGCAACAATCTGAACAATGGGTTACGAAGGGAAAATCTGCACCGAGGAAGGCGAAGACCAGTCCTTCGGCCAGAAAGGTTATGGCAACTGTCTTTTGGGATTCGCAAGCGATAATCCTCATAGACTATCTGGAAAAGGGTAAAACTATTACAGGTGCATATTTTTCATCGTTATTGGACCGTTTGAAAACCGAGCTAAAAGAAAAACGCCTGTGATTCAAGCGCAAAAAAAGTCCCTTTCCATCACGACAATGCACCAGCACACGCCTGAGCAGTTGTGGTCGCAAAATCAGTGGAAATAGGATTCCAACTCGTTTCACATCCTCCCTATTCTCCAGACTTGGCTCCCTCTGACTACTATTTGCTCCCCAATTTGAAGAAATGGCTGGCGGGGCAAAGATTTTATTCAAACGAGGTGGTGATTGCAGCAACTAATAGCTATTTTGCAGAGTTGGACGATTCGTATTATTCGAAAGATAGCAACAAATTAGAACAGCGTTGGACGAAGTGTGTAAGTCTAAAAAGAGACTCTGTCGAAAAATAAATACGGTTTACCCCAAACACGTAAGTAGTTTTTATTTTTGCACGGACTTTTCAAAAGTCCCTCGTAGAAGTTGCTAATCAAAGCGCCGTATTGGACCTGTTTACATAACTCTGTAATTGAATATGCTCGCCTAAATCAGTTTCAAAAATGGTTCAAATGGCTCTGAGCACTATGGGACTTCACATGTGAGGTCATCAGTCCCCTAGAGCTTAGAACTACTTAAACCTAACTAACACACAGTATCATGTCGTTTTTGGAAACCCAGAATCTACTCTGTAGGAATCAACGTGGATTCTGGAAACAGCGATCGTGTGAGACCCAACTCGCTTTATTTGTTCATGAGACCCAGAAATTATTAGATACAGGCTCCCAGGTAGATGCTATTTTCCTTGACTTCCGGAAGGCGTTCGATAGAGTTCCGCACTGTTGCCTGATAAACAAAGTAAGATCCTACGGAATATCAGACCAGCTGTGTGGCTGGATTGAAGAGTTTTTAGCAAACAGAACACGCCATGTTGTTACCAATGGAGAGACGTCTACAGACGTTAAAGTAACCTCTGGCGTGCCACAGGTGAGTTTTATGGGACCATTGCTTTTCACAATATATATAAACGACCTAGTAGATAGTGTCTGAAGTTCCATGCGGCTTTTCGCGGATGATGCTGTAGTATACAGAGAAGTTGCAGCATTAGAAAATTGTAGTGAAATGCAGGAAGATCTGCAGCGGATAGGCACTTGGTGCAGGGAGTGGCAACTGACCCTTAACATAGACAAATGTAATGAATTGCGAATACATAGAAAGAAGGATCCTTTATTGTATGATTATATGATAGCGGAACAAACACTGTTAGCAGTTACTTCTGTAAAATATCTGGGAGTATGCGTGTGGAACGATTTGAAGTGGAATGATCATATAAAATTAATTGTTGGTAAGGCGGGTACCAGGTTGAGATTCATTGGGAGAGACCTTAGAAAATGTAGTCCATCAACAAAGGAGGTGGCGTACAAAACACTCGTTCGACCTATACCTGAGTACTGCTCATCCGTGTGGGATCCATACCAGGTCGGGTTGACGGAGGAGATAGAGAAGATCCAAAGAAGAGCGGCGCGTTTCGTCACAGGGTTATTTGGTAAGCGGACTAGCGTTACGGAGATGTTTAGCAAACTCGAGTGGCAGACTCTGCAAGAGAGGCGCTCTGCATCGCGGTGTAGCTTGCTCGCTAGGTTTCGAGAGGGTGCGTTTCTGCGTGAGGTATCGAATATATAGCTTCCCCCTACTTATACCTCCCGAGGAGATCAGGAATGTAAAAGTAGAGAGATTCGAGCGGGCACGGAGGCTTTCAGACAGTCGTTCTTCCCGCGAACCGTGCGCGACTGGAACAGGAAAAGGAGGTAATGACAGTGGCACGTGAAGTGTCCTCCGCCACACACCGTTGGGTGGCTTGCGGAGTATAAATGTGGACGTAGAGCCCTAGGAAACCACAACACATCCATGCCCGAGGCAGGATTCGAACCTGCGACCGAAGCGGTCGCGCGGTTCCGGACTGAAGCTCCTAGAACCGCTCGGCCACACCGGCCGGCTAAATCAGTTTCCTTGGCGCTTCAGTGTAGATAGATATGCAGGTGCTGGTGCCTCTAACTTGTACGCTCCGCAGCGGTCTTTGATGACGTTTCCGGAGACGGGATTCTGTCCTCATTTTGTTCCTCAGGACGCCTTCTGTTTCCCCTCGAAGTTTGTCGGTGTAATTCTGAAACACCGTGTATACGGGACACGAGTTCGAAAAGTTTTTCTTTTCCGGCTAATCCACGAGTCTCACTAGCTCTGTGGAAACGTCGTCTACTCCATAGACAGACTGCTATATTCAGTCCTGGAGACATCGGAGTGCGCCGGAGGCCACAGTGCGCGATTTTAGTGGAATTAGGCGAGTCGTAGTAGGGAGGAGAGACTGCGTTAGTAGGTGGAGGCCACGGCAGTTAGCGCGTGGGAGACGCGAGGAACAGGTAGCGAGAGATAAGCCTGCCTGGCGCTGACAAAGGGGCAGACAAGGCCAGCGGCACATGGACTGCTGGGGGCGCTCCCACGCAGGCCCAGTCGCGGATTGCTGCCCTGCTAGGGACCTAGGGCTCGCTTTATAATACACGCACGAGGGCTAGTCAGAAAGCTTCAGTAACCTCAAACAAATTCGAGGTTACGCAATTAATATTTTCTTTGTTCACTGGCACACGACTACAATACTGATAGTCGTTGAAAGCGCCGGCCGTAATGACCGAGCGGTTCTAGCAGCTACAGTCTGAAACCGCGCGACCCCTACGGTCGCAGGTCCGAATCCTGCCTCGGGCATGGATATGTATGATGTCCTTAGGCTAGTTTGGTTTTAATAGTTCTAAGTTCAAGGGGACTGATGACCTCAACTGTTAAGTTCCATAGTGCTCAGAGCCATTTGAACCATTTGAACCGAGATTGTGTGTTATCCTACAAGCTCTGTAGCAAAGCGCTTCAATTTGATACTAGAAGTTCAAAAATCAAATGGCTCTAAGCACTATAGGACTTAACAAAATATGGTTTAAATGGCTCTGAGCGTTATGGGACTTAACATCTAACTACTAACTAACCTGAGGACATCACACACATCCATGCCCGAGGCAGGATTCGAACCTGCGACCGTAGCAGCAGTGCGCTTCCGAACTGAAGTGACTAGACCCTCTCCGCCACAGCGGACGGCATACTAGAAGTAGTTGAGTGGACAACCAAGAGTTCGTAACCGCTCAGGAATTTCGTTCGTTACTGCATACTGGAAATATATTTCTGTGTTGTTGAAATGGATCTTGTACCAGGACCTTCAACGGCGTTTGGCTCACAAGGGGAGGCCGCCAATTGTGAAATTCAGATTCGATTCATAGTGCGCATAATAAAAGCTCATGGCCAGAGGTATGATGTGGCAAAGCACCAAGATGAACTTCTCAGCCGTTGTCGAGAAAATCGACACTTAAAATAAACCGTTGCCGTGAAATACTCTCTACGATTTATAATTTTCTACAGCGTCGTGGCGCAGCGGTAAGCGCTCGGGTTCGTAATCCGAAGGTCGCCGGATCGAATCTCGCGCCATGCAACCATTTTTTAGTATTTGTTTCTTGTAATTCAAATTATATATATATATCGTGGGGTCTCTACCCTAATTCGAACGTTTGACTTACACTACACGTGTAAACATTATGAAGACAATAACATTTGTGAAATACAACTCTGTTTGCGGAAAACATAATCATATTCGAAGTCGCCAATTTTTCCACGACAAATGACTTTCAACATAATGCATAATTTTTGCAACTGATTGCCGGGAAGTCTCTCTCATATATATATATATATATATATATATATATATATATATATATATATATATTACAAAAAACAAAACAAAAATACTAATCCGAACGCATACCGCTATGCCACGACGCTGTTGGAAATTATAAATCTTAGAGAGTATTTCACCGCAACGGTTTATTTTAACTGTCGATTTTCTCGACAACGGCTGAGAAGTGCATCTTGGTGCCTTGCCACATTACACCTCTGGCCATGAGCTTTTATTATGCGCAGTATGAATCGAATCTGAATTTCACAATTGGCGGCCTCTCCTTGTCATACAGACTGGGGGCCTGCCGCCATAGCTGGTTCCGCTAACGCCGCTGCTCGACCGCTTAGCGATCTCGTACTGTATTCAACAGGATCGTAGAGCGTGGTACTTCGATTTCTTGGAAGAGCGTCGTAATAGATCAGCATTTGATACAGCGACTCATGTACTACAGCCGCAACAAAGATTAGCAGAATCGGCGACACGTTGGATCTAGGTTTCATTTGAAAACTGCCCTTCACACAGCAAGCGAAGCGAATGTGCATTCGCAGACAAATTCGCCAGCGTTCACTACGATTCGCTTGTATCCGTGAACAAGAGTTTACACCAAAGTGAATCGCACAGAACACAACAGAACGAGCATAGCCTATGGAAGTTGTGTTATTGTTTTTTAGCGCTAAAAATTCGTGCACCGGATGGGACGCTATAGGGGATGGGTGGTTGACCGTGGGCATGCTCACCTTTTGAAAATATAGTAAACTTATATTTTGAAAAAAATTATTTTTAATGAATTCATCAAACAGATTCCACGATTTTTTTAAAAAA
This sequence comes from Schistocerca gregaria, assembly GCF_023897955.1. NCBI lineage: Eukaryota > Metazoa > Arthropoda > Insecta > Orthoptera > Acrididae > Schistocerca > Schistocerca gregaria. The sequence continues at coordinate 150,865,619 of NC_064929.1, forward strand.
AATTCTGTTACAGTTGCACCAAAACTTTAAGTCTTTGGAGTAGACGTCCCTTTCTCAATGAGTGCGATATGCAATATTTTTGTATTCAGGACCTCCTTTATACATCACAGTGTCTATTTACATGGTAGGGTGTGAGAAAAAGTCAACAACTATCAGTGAAATTTGCATTTTCAATTATTTATTCCCCTTTGTTAGTACACGTTATTGAAAATGTCGACATTGCTAAGAGCGTGGTAAAAGATGTTTACAGTTACTCAAATAAATGGTTCAAATCGCTCTGAGCACTACCGCACGCAACATATGAGGTCATCAGTCCCCTTGAACTTAGAACTACTTAAACCTAACTAACCTAACGACATCACACACATCCATGCCCGAGGCAGGATTCGAACCTGCGACCGTAGCAGTCGCGCGGTTCCGGACTGAAGCGCCTAGAACCGCTCGGTCACCGCGGCCAGCTTTTTCAGTAACTGAATCCTACTTACTCATTAGCACGTCTTTAAAAAGTGTCTTATTGATACGAGTCAACAAGAAGCGATTTTTTTCAGCTACTTTTACGGTGGGCATAAAGTATCCCCTCCCTCTGGTAACGCGTGCTATGGAAAATGCGTTGGTATTGCTAGGCTTGAAGCAGCGATGCAAAACTTTGGTACTCAGTATTTTGCATGGTGAGCGCACTGCTTCTGACAAAGCAAGCAAAATGGCGTAGGAAAGCGAGAGTTCAAGTGTGAATTTGTACGTAAAAGAGAAATGCGTGGACGTAACGCAGTTAACGGTGAATTTGACCTCCAGCTTTCCTTAACATTATTCCACAACTGCACTTAACGTCGGTTGACGCTTTTCGCTGGCATCTCATTACAACTGAGGAGGAAGTTTAAAAGCAGAATATTAATTACCGACGACCAACATAACCTCAAGAAAGGCTAGGATTCTCTCTCTGATTATCAGCAACCGGTAACATTTACCTTAGTGGCTGTTTTGCTTTTCAATAGCTGCTGTATATCACTTAGTTTTTTATGACAGCAGTCACATGCGTGAGGCACTTCAAGGATTTTGTTGAAGTACGTATACCGGAGAAAATGCCAATAAAATGCGATTACTGAAATGTGAAATATTCGCACGACCTGTCACATACGCTATTTGATGAAATCTGCTCTCTAGTTGTTAGAAAACAGTTTTTATTTGTCATTAAAGATCTCTGACCTAACAGTGACCCATCAGCCATGAACGTAAGCAACGAGAATCATTAGGTTTTTCGTATTTTCTTAATTTTAATCAGTATAATAGATACACATTTACATTTTTTTTACTTTCAAGGATATTTATTGCGCTTTTCCTTTTTAATAAAAGGAATTACAACGCACGAGCTTGATCACTCTGTTGCCTCCTGGTTCAAGCATCTAAAGCATTTATCGCCTTTCTGATCTTCGCACTAGAGCGGTTGAATGATTCGACAGCTTTCGACCTATCTTATTTCTTTTACTTCGCCATCTGTGCAGTGGATCTCTTAGCTTTCAGAAGGACATGTGGTATTTATAGTCTTCTATCAGCGACACTGCATTTTTTTCCGGAGCACTCCATCGCTTATAGCTCAAGCAACTAATGTTGACAACAATAACAACAATAGCAGTCCCGGCGGAGGTTCGAGTCCTCCCTCGGGCATGGGCGTGTGTGTTTGTCCTTAGGATAATTTAGGTTAAGTAAAAAATGGTTCAAATGGCTCTGAGCACTATGGGACTTAACATCTACGGTCATCAGTCCCCTAGAACTTAGAACTACTTAAACCTAACTAACCTAAGGACATCACACAACACCCAGTCATCACGAGGCAGAGAAAATTCCTGACCCCGACGGGAATCGAACCCGGGAACCCGGGCGTGGGAAGCGAGAACGCTACCGCACGACCAGGAGCTGCGTACTAGGTTAAGTAGTGTGTAAGCTTAGGGACTGATGACCTTAGCAGTTAAGTCCCGTAAGATTTCACACATAACGACAACAATATCAGTCGGGCACAATACAGAGTGTCCATAAATTATCTGCACAACTTAAGACTTAACTATCATCAAAACTATATTAGATACAAATGGTTTTCAAAATGTGATAACTCAGTGTTTTTTTACCTTCCGGGTGACTGTTTTGACGTGAAATTGAACTTTACAACGTGATAAAATGTGGACGCCACAGAAGAAAGCGCAGTATGGGGTCTGGTTCATACAGGCGACACCCGACACACAAGTGCAACGAAACTTTCGAATTTGTCATGGAAGGCAACCACTGTCCCAACCAACTATGCGGGCTCGGCATACGCCACTTACGAAAACAAGTAATGTTCTCCGTAAGAAGGGGGGCGGGTCGTCCTTCTGTTTCAGACTTTAACATAGACAAGGTGCGGCAGGCGTTCGCAAGGAGTCTGACAAAGTCGTTGCGTATGGCAGCCAGAGAGATCGAAATGAAACAACCAACAGTGCACAATGTCTTGCATAAGAGATTACGGCTATGTAACTGCAAGAGGCAGCTGCTTCAGGCACTAAAGCCTACGAACAAACCCCAGCGCTAACAGTTTGCAGTGGATACGCTAGGCAAGACTGACGCAAACAGTGACTTTTTGAAAACGATTTGTTTCTCTGACGGGGAACGTTTAATGTATCCGGCAAACATGATCGTCATACCGTTTGTGTATGTATGATTACATAAAAGAAATTATTGATACAGTGCACAGAGACGAAAATTCAATGGTCATGGGTGACTGGAATTCGATAGTACGAAAAGGAAGAAAAGGAAATGTAGTAGGTGAATATCGATTGGGAGCAAGGAATGATAGAGGAAACCGCCTGGTAGAATTTTGCACAGAGCACAACTTGGTTCAAGAATCACAAAAGAAGGTTGTATACTTGGAAGAAGCCTGGAGATAGTGGAAGGTTTCAGATAGATAAAATAATGTTACGACCGAGTTCAAGGAACCAGGTTTGAAATTTTAAGACATTTCCAGGGGCAGATGTGGACTAACCACAATCTGTTGGTTATGAACTGTAGATTAAAACTGAAGAAACTGCAAAAAGGTGGGAATTTAAGGAGACGGAGCCTGGATAAACTGAAAGAAGCAGACGTTGTACAGAGTTTCAGGGAGAGCATTAGGGAACGATTGAAGAGAATGGGGGAAAGAAATACAGTAGAAGAAGAATGGGTAGCTGTGAGAGATGAAACAGTGAAGGCAGCAGAGGATCATGTAGGTAAAGAGAAGAGGGCTAGTAGAAATCCTTGGGTAACAGAAGAAATATTGAATTTAATTGATGAAAGGAGAAAATATAAAAATGCAGTAAATGAAGCGGGCAAAAAAGAATACAAACGTCTCAAAAATGAGATGGACAGGAAGTGCAAAATGGCTAAGCAGGGATGACTAGAGGACAAATGTAAGATTGTAGAGGCGTATATCACTAGGAGTAAGATAGATACTGCCTACAGGAAAATTAAACAGACCTTCGCAGAAAAGAGAACCACTTGTATGAATATCAAGAGCTCAGATGGAAACCCAGTTCTAAGCAAAGAGGGGAAAGCAGAAAGGTGGAAGGAGTATATAGCGGGTCAATACAAGGGCAAAGCACTTGAGGACAATATTATGGAAATGAAAGAGGATGAAGATGAAATGGGAGGTACGATGCGGCGTGAAGAGTTTGACCGAGCACTGAAAGACCTGAGTCGAAACAAGGCCCCGGGAGTAGACACCATTCCACTGGAACTACTGACGGCCTTGGGAGAGCCAGCCAGATAATCTGGTGAGCAAGATGTATGAGACAGGCGAAATACCCTCAGACTTCAAGAAGAATACAATAATTCCAATCCTAAAGACAGCAGGTGTTGACAGATGTGAAAATTAACGAACTATTATTTTAATGAGACAAGGATGCAAAATACTAACACGAATTCTTTACAGACGAATGGAAAAACTGGTAAAAGCCGACCTCGGCGAAGATCAGTCTGGATTCCATAGAAATGTTGGAACACGTGAGGCAATAATGACCCTATGCCTCATCTTAGAAAATACATTAAAGAAAGGCTAACCTACGTTTGTAGCATTTGTAGACACAGAGAAAGCTTTTGATAATGTTGACTGGAATACTCTCTTTCAAATTGTGAAGGTGGCAGGGGTAAAATACAGGGAGCGAAAGGGTATTTACAATTTGTACAGAAACCAAATGGCAGTCATAAGAGTTGAGGGGCATGAAAGGGAAGCAGTGATTGGGAAGGGAGTGACACAGTGTTGTAGCCTATCCCCGGTTTTCAATCTGTATCTTGAACAACCAGTAACGGAAACAAAAAAAAAAAAAAAAAAAAAAAAATGCGGAGTAGGAATTAAAATCCATGGAGAAGTAATAAAAACTTTGAGGCTCGCCAATGGCATTGTAATTCTGTCAGAGACAGCAAAGGACTTGGAAGAGCAGCTGAACGGAATGGACGGTGTCCTGGAAGAAGAATATAAGATGAACATCAACAAAAGCAAAACGAGGATAATGGAATGTGGTCGAATTAGATCGGGTGATGCTGAGGGAATTAGATTAGGAAATGAGACACTTAAAGTAGTAAAGGAGTTTTGGTATTTGGGGAGCAAAATAGCTGATGATGGTCGAATTAGAGAAGCTATAAAATGTAGACTGGCAATGGCGAGGAAAGCGTTTCTGCGGAAGAGAAATTTGCTAACATCGAGTATAGATTTAAATGTCAGGAAGTCGTTTCTGAAAGTATTTGTATGGAGTTCAGCCATGTATGGAAGTGAAACATGGACGATAAATAGTTTGAACAAGAAGAGAATAGAAGCTTTCGAAATGTGGTGCAACAGAAGAATGCTGAAGATTAGATGGATAGATCACATATCTAATGAGAAGGTATTGAACAGAATTGGGGAGAAGAGGAGGTTGTGGCACAACTTGACTAGAAGAAGGGGTCGGTTGGTAGGACATGTTCTGTGGCATCAAGGGATCACCAATTTAGTGCTGGAGGGCAGCGTGGAGGGTAAAAATCGTAGAGATGAGTACACTAAGCAGATTCAGAAGGATGTAGGTTGCAGTAGGTACTGGGAGATGAAGAAGCTTGCACAGGATAGAGTAGCATGGAGAGCTGCATCAAACCAGTCTCAGGACTGAAGACCACAACAACAATGAACCACTTGATAGTATAGCAAAACTGTCTGGAAATCAGTTCCGGTATCATGTCTTTTCCTCAGTCGCCACTACATGTTTGCTGTAACGTCACCGCGTGGCTGCGAGGCTAAGTGCAATAATTTCGTGACTGGACAGTAGCAGGCGACAGCTATCCGTACTGCTAGCGCCGAAGAGGAGAGGACACGAACTTCCTTTTGATGGATCGCAAGAAGACCGTCGCGAACCGAATACGACCGTAAGCTATTAGACGCCTAGCTATTAGACCAGAGAGCATTATAGTTCGTGTTGGACGTTCGTTCGACTTCGCTTCGGTGTGAAGGGGGACGAACAGCTGGGCCGTCGCCAGGACACAACCTGTGCTGGCCCGGCAGACAGGTTCGTGACGCAAGCAGGCGGCAGCGCCCGTGATGCAACCTGCGGAGGAAAAACGCCGGGGCCCAAGGTCTCTGCTACCCGGGAACCCGCGTCCCAGCTGCAGGCGCCGCTGGCGACAAGTAGCTATCCTCAAGACGGCTGCAGCGTCACAGAAACACCGCAGCGCGCCCGAACTCCTGAGAAGCGCATACTGAGAATACCGTGTAAAGGAAAATAACCGTGATGGTAAAGAGGGAACGAGATTAGGAAATAGGACACAGGGTAGAAAACGACTTTTGTCACACTATTGGCCATTAAAATTGCTACACCACGAAGATGACGTGCTACAGACGCGAAATTTAACCGACAGGAAGAAGATGCTGTGATATGCAAATGATTAGCTTCTCAGAGCATTCTCACAAGGTTATAGGCGGCGACACCTGCAACGTGCTGACACGAGGAAAGTTTCCAACCGATTTCTCATACGTAACAGCAGTTGACCGGTGTTGCCAGGTGAAACGTTGTTGTGATGCCTCGTGTAAGGAGGAAAAATGCGTACCGTCACATTTCCGACTTAGATAAGGTCGGATTGTAGCCTATCGCGATTGCGGTTTATTGTATCGCGACACAGATGCTCGCGTTGGTCGAGATCCAATGCAGAATATGGAATCGGTGGGTTCAGGAGGGTAATACGGAACGTCGTTCTGGATCCCAACGGCCTCGTATCACTAGCAGTCGAGATGGCAGGTATCTTATCCGCATGGCTGTAACGGATCGTGCAGCCACGTCTCCATCCCTGAATCAACAGATGCGGACGTTTGGAAGACAACAACCACCTGCACTAACAGTTCGACGACGTTTGCAGCAGCATGTACTATCAGCTCGGAGACCATGGCTGCGCTTACCCTTGATGCAGTACAGACAGGAGCGCCTGTGATGGTGTACTCGACGACGAACCTGGGTGCACGTATGGCAAAACGTCATTTTTTCGGATGAATCAAGGTTCTGTTTACAGCATCACGATGATCGCATAGTGTTTGGCTACATCGCGGTGAACGCGCATTGGAAGCGGGTATTCGTCATCTCCATACTGGCGTATCACCCGGCGTAATGGTATGGGGTGCCATTGGTTACACGTCTCGGTCACCTCTTGTTCGCATTCACGGCACTTTGAACAGTGGACGTTACATTTCAGATGTGTTATGACCCGTGGCTGTACCCTTCATTCGATCCCTGCGAAACCCTACATTTCAGCAGGATAATGCACGACCGCATGTTGTAGGTCCTGTGCGGGACTTTCTGGACACAGAAAATGTTCGACTGCTGCCCTGGCCAGCACATTCTCCAGATCCCTCACCAACTGAAAACGTCTGGTCAATGGTGGCCGAACAAGTGGGTCATCACAATACGCCAGTCACTACTCTTGATGAACTGTGGTATCGTGTTGAAGCTGCATGGGCAGCTGTACCTGTACACGCCATCCAAGTTCTGTTTGACTCAATGCCCAGGCGCATCAAGGCCGTTATTACAGCCAGAAGTGGTTGTTCTGGGTACTGGTTTCTTAGGATCTATGCACCCAAATTGCGTGAAAATGTAATCACATGTCAGTTCTAGTATAACATATTTATTCAATGAATACCCGTTTATTATCTGCATTTCTTCTTCTTGTAGTAATTTTAATGGCCAGTAGTGTAATTGGTGCAAGATGTCATGGTCTAGAGTGGAGTCGGCAGAGTAGAAAGATTGGGAAACGCGTGGAGTTTTCTCCTGCGGCCGGCCTGGACCTGAATTACAGAAATTTTGCTGCAACTGACGCTGCGGTTTGGTTTCCACACAGCTGGCCACCTCTGCGTCCCTCGTCCTCCTCCTGCAGCAGCCCCTAAATATACTTTTCGAGTATTTCTCCCATCTGTGTGCACCACAGAAGCTGTAGTCTATAACAATAGGAGGTAGGAAAAGGTCCACGCGCTGGCCTGGCCGTTCGAGTAAGGTCTGTTTCCCACTCTACTTTAGTGAATTGAGTTAGGACCGCATCACGAATCACCTTGGAGAAAATGACTTATTGATACATAACCAACACGGATTCAGAAAATATCGTTCTGGTGCAGCACAGCTAGCTCTTTATTCCCATGAAGTAGTGAATGCTGTCAACAACGGATCTCAGATCGATTCCATATTCCTAGATTTCCAAAAGGGTTTTGATACCGTTCCTCACAAGCGACTGTTAATCAAATTGTGTGCATGTGGAGTATCGTCTCAGTTGTGAGACTGGATTCGTGATTTCCTCTCAGAGAGGTCACAGCTCGTAGACGGTAAATCATTCAGTAGAACAAAAGTGATATCTGAGCAGCCCCCTTAGAGTGTTTGCAGATGACGCTGTAATTTACCGTCTAGTAAAATCATCAGACGATCAATTCCAATTACAAAATGATCCAGAGAGAATTTCTGTATTTTCCGAAAAGTGGCAATTGGCACTGAACAAATAGAAGTGCGAGATCATCCACATGGGTACTAAATGAAACCCCATAAATTTTGGGTATACGATAAATCGCACAAATCTAAGAGCTGTCAATTCGACTAAATATCTTGGAATTACAATTACGAGCAACTTAAACTGGAAAGACCACACAGAAGGCGAAACAAAGACTGCGCTTTGTTGGCAGAACACTTAGAAGATGCGACAAACCTACTAAAGAGATAGCCTACATTACACTTGTCCGTCCTCTGCTGGAATATTGTTGCGCGGTGTGGGATCCTTACCAGGTAGGATTGACGGAGGACATCGAAAAAGTGCAAAAGAAGGGCAGCTCGTTTCGTGTTATCGCGCAATAGGGGTGAGAGTGTCACTGAAATGATACCAGAGTTGGGTTGACAGTCAATGAAACAACTGCGGTTTTCTTTGTGGCGCGATTTATTTACAAAATGTCAATCACCGAATGCGAAAATATTTTGTTGACACCCACCTACGTAGGGAATAATGATATTCATAATAAAATAACATAAATCAGAGTTCGAACGGAAAGATTTAGGTGTTCCTTTTTCCCATGCGCCATTCGAGAATGGAATCTTAGAGTAGTAGTATGAAAATGGTTTGATGAACCCTCTGCCAGGCACTAAAGTGTGAATTGCAGAGTAACCATGTAGATGTAAATCAATGTTCAATCTTTTGTACCAAATTCGCTGTTGTGTGCTCACAGATTTGTCAAACAAGGGCGAAGACGTGCTAACTGCGTTTGTCAAACTTCGCTTTTGAAGCAGCTGTCACTTGTTGCCAATGTACGAGATGTAATGCAGGATAAAAACTTTTTACATGTTCGAAGTATACTCCAGTTGCCAGATATCACAAAATTATAGAAAACAGCCCGGCAAGCAACTGGCTACTGTTTGGCAAATGCATACGTAAACGGTCAAGCTTATTTGTCAAACGAAAGTTTCACTCTGCAGCGGACTTTGTGCTGCCATGAAACTTCCTGACCGATTAAAACTGTGTGCTGCACCGAGACCCAAACTCGGGACCTTTGCCTTTCGCGGGCAAGTGCTCTACCGAGAGAGAGAAAGAGATAGTTGCTACAAATATGTGCCGTCTTTCAATAATGAGGCATGCGCATCTACGAATCCATATTTCTTTCATTTGAAATTTATATCATTGCAACTGATTGGTACGAGTTGGGCACGCCTCTGAGTTGTCAGTACTGGAAGACAAACAGTAAAACATTTCTGGTGTCACATTCTCTAACACCCTACTGGCAACATTGCTTACCCTTCTGTCCCTTTGGGCCGGCCGGTGTGGCCGAGCAGTTCTAGGCGCTTCAGTCTGGAACCGCATGACCCCTACGGTCGCAGGTTCGAATTCTGCCTGGGGCATGGATGTGTGTGATGTCTTTAGATTAGTTAGGTTTAAGTAGTTCTAAGTTCTAGGGGACTGATGACCTCAGATGTTAAGTCCCATAGAGCTCAGAGCCATTTGAACCATTCGTCCCTTTGGTAAGAAGCAAACTTTACTTAGCTCACGACCGAAATCACCGACATCAGTTAAAACTAAACACATCTTAAAATATTACTCTCTATAAGTGTTTTTGTTTTTACTGAATAGGAAAACTACATTCTCATAAAGCTCTTAATGTTAGCCGTTTTCGATTCGCGAGATGCGTACGAGGTTTGTTGAAAAAATTCCACAACGTTCGTAATTTCACGGCAATGGTCTGTTGGAGCGAAATGCGGGTGGCATCCCTACACACGCCTGCCTTTAATGTGCCGGAAGTTTCATTGTTTTATGTCTGTTAGCGCTGTATTCAGTAGACATTGTGTCGCACAGTGTGCGAATTTCGATATGGCACAGTTCGGGGAGCAACGCGTGTGCATTAAATTTTGCGTGAAAGCAAAGAAAACCTTTACACAGACACACCAAATGATGCAGGAAGCCTGAGCTGATGAGTTCTTAGGCAGTATTCAGTATTACGAATAGTTCAGACAGTTTAAAAATGGCCGGACGGAAGTTTAAGATGACCCTCATTCAGAACGGCCTTCGATGTCTACCAACAACGCTCGTATCAGAAACGTCAACGAAAACGTGGACTGACTGTCCTAGAGATTGCAGGAGAATGTAACACTTCAGTTGGATCTTGTCATGAAATTCTGACAGCATCGTGGAATGCACCATGTTGCCTCCAAGTTCGTCCCAGGGTTCATGGATCAAGACTAGGAAAACTTTCGCCTCGTTATCTGTGAAGAGCTTTTGGATCGCGCAATGAGAACGAGATCATCCTTGGGATGATCATAAACTGGTGATGAGAGGTGGGTCTATGATTATGATGTTGAAAGCAAGGTTCAATCTAACAATTGGTCGGTAAAGATTCTCAAAGACCAGAAAAAAGCTCGTTAGGTCAGGTCAGGTAAAATCTCAAAACCATGCTGATAGTTTTCTTTGACTTTGAAAGATTAGTTCATCAAGAACTAGAGCCACAAGGACGAACTGTTAATCGATTGTACTACCGGGACATGCTTCGATGCCTGCGAGAAAATACAGGATGTTACAAAAAGGTACGGCCAAACTTTCAGGAAACATTCCCCACACACAAAGAAAGAAAATATGTTATGTGGACATGTGTCCGAAAAAACGCTTACTTTCCATGTTAGAGCTCATTTTATTACTTCTCTTCAAATGGAATCGAAACACACAGAAACAAAACTTACCAGCGTTAATTCAAACACATTGTTACAGGAAATTTTCAAAATGTCCTCCGTTAGCGAGGATACATGCACATGCATCCACCCTCCATCGCATGGGATCCCTGATGCGCTGATGCAGCCCTGGAGAATGGCGTATGGAATCACAGCCGTCCACAATACGAGCACGAAGAGTCTCTACATTTGGTACCGGGGTTGCGTAGACAAGAGCTTTCAAATGCCCCCATAAATGAAAGTCAAGATAGTTGAGGTCAGGAGAGCGTGGAGACCATGGAATTGGTCCGCCTCTACCAATCCATCGGTCACCGAATCTGTTGTTGAGGAGCGTACGAACACTTCGACTGAAATGTGCAGGAGCTCCATCGTGCATGAACCACATGTTGTATGGTACTTGTAAGGGCACATGTTCTAGCAGCACAGGTAGAGTATCCCGTATGAAATCATGATAGCGTGCTCCATTAGGAGTAGGTGGAAGAAACTGAAATGAGCTCTAAGACGGAAATTAAGCATTTCCGGACACATGTCCACATAACATCTTTTCTTTATTTGTGCGTGAGGAATGTTTCCTGAAAGTTTGGCAGTACCTTTTTGTAACACCCTGTATATGAGATGTGAATAGCCTGAAATGTGGCGGGACAATTCATAGTTCTTCCATCACGATAACGCACCGCCACAGCACATTCATCCCCGTTGGGGCCTGACTATTACACAAAAAAAAACTATTACTGCTGTCTGTCAGACATTTTATTTCATCAGGTAATTTATCAAAAAGTTTCATAGCAGACTATTTTACCCCTTTCTGTGCCAAAGATAGGTCTTTGTTTTTTCTGGTATTGTAATCATGAATTTCGCTGTTGATTTTAAACTGGTCCATGTCGTTGAGAAAAAATTTCATTACTGAGTAAATGTACTGTGAAGCAGTTGTAAGAAGTCCTAACCTTTTAAACAGATGCCTACAAGATGTGAGACTATGAACCCCACACATTTTTCTAACAACAGAGTGGGGCACGAAATGTGTTACCAATTGTTTCTTTCACAATTTACGACGCACATTAGATATCCCGCTGGGATCTCCACAGCAGTACCAGCAGAGCTTGGAAAAACAAATGAGTTACGAAATGACGTGTAATTCACGATACTGCCGCTAGGGGACTAGTGAGCAGCAATGGCTGACAATGGAAGAATGACGACACAGCAACGATCGGCAGTTGTGTTACTTTTTCATGAAACGAAAAGCCTTTTTGCGACTCAGAGGCGTTTTCGACAACAGTTTAACACACGATGGGTCCTTTCCAAGAAGACCATCCACAGGTTGTACGATAATTTTGTACAGGAAGGAACAGTATTGGAAGTGAAGCGACCTCGGCCTAAGCCTGTTTGTTCGCCGGAGAATATTGAAGCGGTACGAGTTGCTGTACAGAGAAGTCCCGAGAAATCGTGTAGAAAGGCAGCAGTGCATCTGGGAATATCCAGACGTTCCGCTCAACGCATTCTTAAAAGTGACCTCTATATGTTCCCATACAAGATGAGCTGTGCACAGAAGCTCACTGAAGAACACAAGCAGCAGAGACTACTGCTTGCTCAGTGGGCGGAGGATAGGGAAGAATCTCTCAACAATGTTTGGTTTTCAGACGACGCGCATTTTCATTTAGACGGTGTGGTTAACAAACAAAATGTATTCTTTTGGGCCACTGGAAACCCACAAGTGGTTCACGAACGAAAACATTATGCTCTGAGGATTACAGCGTGGGCAGCAGTTTCCAGTCACGGACTTATGGACCCTTTTGCTTTGAAGAAACTGAACAGCAAGCGTTATTTGAGCATGCTTCGCAATAGCTTCATTCCACAGCTTCTTGCCACTACCTTGTCCTTCAACACGCATTGGTTCATTCAAGATGGAGCAAGGCTACATACTGCTAACACTTTGTTGGAGTTTTTACACGAGCATTTCGACATGCGTATCATTGCACTCAGCTTTCCAGGTCGCTTCAATGACGGACAAAATTGGTCCCCAACAGTCCAGACCTCAATCCATGTGACTTTTTTCTTTGGGGGTAACTAAAGGAGAAAAAATTCCCGAAACATCCAGGTGATTTAATGGAGCTCAGAAGACTTATTCTCCAAGCTTGCAGTGAAATTACAGAAGACATGAACCGTAGGGTAATCACTAATTTCAGTGTTCGTTTGAAGGAGGTTAGGAAACGAAATGGTGGACATATTGAGCATGTGCTGAGTTAGAACAAATCTCCATGGACGGCTCTTCATTGTAGTATATGTTCCTTTCAGATTGTATTGACAATAAAGTTTATATTCAAAAACAAAATGGTAACATTTCGTCCGCCACCCTGTGCTTTCTAGATTAATGTGTGGCGTTGATAGTCGCATATCTTGAAGGCATGTGTTTAGAAGTTTAGGAATTCTTACAACTGCTTCACAGTACATTTACTCAGTAATGAAATTTTTTTCTCAACAACATGGACCAGTTTAAAATCAACAGCTATCCAGCAAAAAGCGCACCAAGACTGCTTTCGGAAGTGGGAACGGCGTTGGGAGACCATGCACAATTAGTGAAAGGTAAACGTTGGTCAGTTTTGTGGACGAAGTTCCGGAATTTTTTTTTGAACAGACGTATTGTCACAAAATGTGGCAGACAAGGGAACCTCCCCATCGAACCCCCCCCCCCCCCCCTCTCAGATTTAGTTTTAAGTTGGCACAGTGGATAGGCCTTGAAAAACTGAACACAGATCAATCGAGAAAACAGGAAGAAGTTGTGTGGAACTATGAAAAAAATAAGCCAAATATACAAACTGAGTAGTCCATGCGCAAGATAGTCAACATGACGGGCGGTGTGAGCTCAGGAACGCCGTGGTCCGGTGGTTAGCGCGAGCAAAGTTTAATTTTTATTTTCAGACAATTGTTATCTGTCCATCCGATGCGATCACTTTTTTTGGGAGTGATTATCACATCCACAAGAAAACCTAAATCGGGCAAGGTAGAAGAATCTTTTTAGTCATTCGTCAAGTGTGCAAGTTAGGTGGGACGACAACATATTCCTGTCATGTGACGCACATTCCGTCACTAGTGTTGTATAGAATATATCAGACTTGTTTTCCTGTGGAGGAATCGGTTGACCTATGACCTTGCGATCAAATTTTTTCGGTTCCCATTGGAGATGCACGTCCTTTCGTCTACTGATCACCCGGTTGTGCGGTGCGATCGCAAAAACACAGAGACTAAACTTATTACAGTGAACAGAGACATCAGTGAACGAACGGACAGATCATAACTTTGCGAAAATAAAGAACGTAAACTTTTCACTCGAGGGAAGGCTTGAACCAAGGACCTCTCGTTCCGCAGCTGCTCTCGCAAACCACGGGACCACGGCGTTCCTGAACTCACATTCTCCTTGATGTTGCCAATCTTGCGCATGGACTACTCAGTTTGTATATTTTGCTTATTTTTTCACAGTTCCACACAACTTCTTCCTGTTTTCTCCATTGATCTGTGTTCAGTTTTTCAACGCCTATCCACTGTGTCAACTTATAACTAACAAGGAGACGGCACGAGCGTAGCGTCGGGGATTTGTCCGAAATTGTGTGTGGTGAAAGAGGGGCCCCTAACACCTCACGTGCTTAAAATATTAGGACGCACTACCCGGAAAATCCCGGGAAAAATCGATCTAAAATTTCTTAGGTGCCTTATGAGTATAAAATGTTAGTCCAGTGCCGAGCCGCCGTCTGGCCTAGATGCTTAGGGCTCGGATTCCTACGCCAGAGGTCTCGGGGTCTATTCCTCCTCTGGCACTTTTTTTCCTTCTGTTTCATTTTCTTTTGTTTAGTCCACCAATTATTCAGAAAGTTTCCCAAACCTACATTATCTTTAACAAATTAGTTACATTATTGAATAAAAATTATTTTCTTTTTGTCCAACAACACAATTCATGGCGGTGGGTTTTCCATTTTTCATTGTATATAAGGAGAATCATTGGGTTATTAATGAGAATAACAAATTCGATTGCGAAACGTTCAATTTTTATACATATAATAATTATAAACAAGAATCGCAGTGGTAACTATCATAAAAACAAAGCAATTATTTTTGCGACATCTTGCGCAACATATAAAAGCGGATTTTTTACAATCACAGGGCGTTTGCAATAAATCTGTACAAAAATTTGCCCCATAAACATTTACGAAAATGTTGTGAGTTTCTGATAATTTTGAGCCAAACCAGATATACTGAATCATGTCTCGGAATATTGGTGACAATAACTGATGTTGAATTATAGAATGAATTTTTATACAGTCTTCCCGGGAATTAATTTCACGATTCTCCTGTAACAATGCGCTGCAATTCTGCGAGCAACAGAAGAAAAAAAAAAAAAGTGCCAGAGGAGGAATCGAACCCGACACGTGTGGCGTAAGGGTCCGACTGCTCGGCACTGGACTAACATTTTATACTGATAAGGCACCTAAGAAACTTTGGATCGATTTTTCTCGCGATTTTCCGGGTAGTGCGTCCTAATATTTTAACCACGTGAGGTGTTAGGGGTCCTCCTTGACCACACAAAATTTCGGACAAATCCCGGACCCCAGGGTCATGCCGTCTCCATGTAAGTCTGAGGGGGGGTGCGATGGGGAGGTTCCCTTGTGAGAACCGTGGGCAGCATGCGACCCGCGGGTCTGTTTGACGACCTCCTCTGCTCTAGAGCGGCAGCAGACGCGGCCGCCCCCACCCTACCAGGCTGGCGGTCTGTTCCTTATCGGCGCCACCCACGCATACGCATAAACACACACACACACACACCACAAACGTTACCAGCAATGTCCTCGCGCTCCCACTGCCGCTTTTGTCTCGCGTCGCCCACATGTCCTTGCTACACCGCTGATAACCGCAGTATTTAGACACGCTACGGTGCCCCTATCTGCAACGTCCCTTTCAACGAGTTATTCTAGAGAAATCGTACACAAGTTCGCCACTTTTTGTCTGTTTAGCTCTTTGCCGGAGAGGGACTTACCACACGCCACAGAACTGCTTCATTCGGACACAGTTGCAGGAACAAATGGGCCAAGACCTAGACGCCAGAATGTATCGACATCGAAAACGACCCTTCCGTCGCCTCCTCAAAGGTTCCACTACGCCGCGAAAAAGCACCACACACACCGTAGGTGGTAGCAAAAAATGTTCAAATGTGTGTGAAATCTTATGGGACTTAACTGCTAAGGTCATCCGCCCCTAAGCTTACACACTACTTAACCTAAATTATCCGAAGAACAAACACACACACCCATGCCCGAGGGAGGACTCGAACCTCCGCCGGGACCAGCCGCACTGCCCATGACTGCAGCGCTGGTTCTTTTTTTTGTCTGCTATTGTTCGTTTTCGTTCGTTGTATTTGCTCTGGGCGATCGTCGAAAGACGCCAGTTTCAGATCGCTCTTGATCCATTAACTCAGTTTTTTTTTTTATTACAGAGCGCAGCTAGTCCTCTGACCGAACAAGCTGAGCTACCATGCTGGCGTCCGCTCGGCTAATTCCGCGCGGCGAGATGGCAGGCATAACTCGCGCTCTCCGTAACATCTCGTACGTCGTATTGTTGCGTTTTCCAACCAAATCGCCAAAGCGTAGTCCTTTCCGATCGACAGTATACGGGCGGGCGTTATCGTGCGAAAGAATGATTCCATCCCACAGTATTCGGACAGCCAGAGAGCAAACAACAAACTCAGTACTGCAACATCCCACTTCTCCCTCCGCCTAAGAAACCCAAAGCTCTTCGCCCAAGTTCCAGTAACGTAACGCTGCCCACCGACCGGGCGGTTCTAGACGCTTCAGTCCGGAACCGCGTTGCTGCTACGGTCGTAGGTTCGAATCCTGCCTCGGGCAGGAATGTGTGTGCTGTCCTTAGGTTAGTTAGGTTTAAGTACACTACTGGCCATTAAAATTGCTACACCACGAGGGTGACGTGCTACAGACGCGAAATTTAGCCGACAGGAAGAAGATGCTATGATATACAAATGATTAGCTTTTCAGAGCATTCACACAAGGTTGGCGCCGGTGGCGGAACCTACAACATGCTGACATGAGGAAAGTTTCCAACCGAGTTCTCATACACAAACAGCAGTTGACCGGCGTTGCCTGGTGAGACGTCGTTGTGATGCCTCGTGTAAGGAGGAGAAATACGCACCATCACGTTTCCGACTTAGATAAAGGTCGGATTGTAGCCTATAGTTATTGGGGTTTATCATATCGCGACATTGCTGCTCGCGTTGATCGAGATCAAACGACTGTTAGCAGAATATGGAGTCGGTGGATTCAGGAGGGTAATATGGAACGCCTTGCTGGATCCCAACAGCCTCGTATCACTAGCAGTCCAGATGACAGGCATCTTATCTGCATCGCTGTAACGTATAGTGCAGCCACGTCTCGATCCCTGAGTCGACAGATGGGGACGTTTGCAAGAAAACAACCACCTGCACGAACAGTTCGACGACGTTTGCAGCAGCGTTGACTATCAGCTCGGACACCGTGGCTGCGGTTACCCTTGACGCTGCATCACAGACAGGAGTGCCTGCGATGGTGTACTCAACGACGAACCTAGGTGCACTAATGGCAAAACGTTATTTTTTCGGATGAATTTGACTGGACACGAGGCGGGTATCTTCCTAAACGTCGGTCAGGGGTCCTGAAGATGGCGTAGTAAATCGCCGAATAAAATAACAGTGTGGAAATTAGACGGCAGAAATGTGTCTGGTATAACACCATATATCATTAAATGATGCAAAATTTAGTAAGATCGCCGGCCGGGGTGGCCGAGCGGTTCCAAGCGCTACAGTTTGGAAAGGCGTTACCGCTACGGTCTCAGGTTCTAATCCTGCCTCGGGCATGGATGTGTGTGATGTCCTTAGGTTGGTTAGGTTTAATTAATTGTAAGCTTTAGGGGACTGATGACCTCAAAAATTAAGTCCCATAGTGACTAATTCTCAAACTGCAACTACACTCCTGGAAATGGAAAAAAGAACACATTGACACCGGTGTGTCAGACCCACCATACTTGCTCCGGACACTGCGAGAGGGCTGTACAAGCAATGATCACACGCACGGCACAGCGGGCACACCAGGAACCGCGGTGTTGGCCGTCGAATGGCGCTAGCTGCGCAGCATTTGTGCACCGCCGCCGTCAGTGTCAGCCAGTTTGCCGTGGCATACGGAGCTCCATCGCAGTCTTTAACACTGGTAGCATGCCGCGACAGCGTGGACGTGAACCGTATGTGCTGTTGACGGACTTTGAGCGAAGGCGTATAGTGGGCATGCGGGAGGCCGGGTGGACGTACCGTCGAATTGCTCAACACGCGGGGCGTGAGGTCTCCACAGCACATCCATGTTGTCGCCAGTGGTCGGCGGAAGGTGCACGTGCCCGTCGACCTGGGACCGGACCGCAGCGACGCACGGATGCACGCCAAGACCGTAGGATCCTACGCAGTGCCGTAGGGAACCGCACCGCCACTTCCCAGCAAATTAGGGACACTGTTGCTCCTGGGGTATCGGCGAGGACCATTCGCAACCGTCTCCATGAAGCTGGGATACGGTCCCGCACACCGTTAGGCCGTCTTCCGCTCACGCCCCAACAACGTGCAGCCCGCCTCCAGTGGTGTCGCGACAGGCGTGAATGGAGGGACGAATGGAGACGTGTCGTCTTCAGCGATGAGTGTCGCTTCTGCCTTGGTGCCAATGATGGTCGTATGCGTGTTTGGCGCCGTGCAGGTGAGCGCCACAATCCGGACTGCATACGACCGAGGCACACAGGGCCAACTCCCGGCATCATGGTGTGGGGAGCGATCTCCTACACTGGCCGTACACCTCTGGTGATCGTCGAGGGGACACTGAATAGTGCACGGTACATCCAAACCGTCATCGAACCCATCGTTCTACCATTCCTAGACCAGCAAGGGAACTTGCTGTTCCAACAGGACAATGCACGTCTGCATGTATCCCGTGCCACCCAACGTGCTCTAGAAGGTGTAAGTCAGCTACACTGGCCAGCAAGATCTCCGGATCTGTCCCCCATTGAGCATGTACGGCACTGGATGAAGCGTCGTCTCACGCGGTCTGCACGTCCAGCACGAACGCTGGTCCAACTGAGGCGCCAGGTGGAAATGGCATGGCAAGCCGTTCCACAGGACTACATCCAGCATCTCTACGATCGTCTCCATGGAGAATAGCAGCCTGCATTGCTGCGAAAGGTGGATATACACTGTACTAGTGCCGACATTGTGCATGCTCTGTTGCCTGTGTCTATGTGCCAGTGGTTGTGTCAGTGTGATCATGTGATGTATCTGACCCCAGGAATGTGTCAATAAAGTTTCCCCTTCCTGGGACAATGAATTCACGGTGTTCTTATTTCAATTTCCAGGAGTGTATAATCTTGCCGGATGGTTCTACTTCGATGGGGATCCACTATGCGACTGTCCAAACGGACAATCACCCACTGAAGTGCCAAACTCTCAGCACAAACTGTACCCCGCTAGATTTACTTACCTATTAACAAGACCATCCGTGTAACTGATTATTGAGCAAAGCATATTTAAACTTTAAATTTCATTACAACTGGCATAGTTTCCTTAAAGATTTCTTGAAGCCTTCAGCTCTGCCATCCTCTCTATTTCCTGTACGATTGTAAATTGTGGGCCTCTGGCCATTTTCAAGTATTTCATGGATGATTTTCTAGAAGCAGATTATGTCATACACGTCGTTGCTCATATGACATCATGTTATGTTCATAAAATAATTCTGATGTCGTGTTCATGCTATTTTAGGAGCACGTTGCCACCGATCAGTTCTACATCTACATCGACATCCATACTCCGCAAGCCACCTGACGGTGTGTGGTGGAGGGTACCCGGAGTACCTCTATCGGTTCTCCCTTCTATTCCAGTCTCGTATTGTTCGTGGAAAGAAGGATAATCGGTATGCTTCTGTGTGGGCTCTAATCTCTCTGATTTTATCCTCATGGTCTCTTCGCGAGATATACGTAGGAGGGAGCAATATACTGCTTGACTCTTCGGTGAAGGTATGTTCTCGAAACTTTAACAAAAGTCCGTACCGAGCTACTGAGCGTCTCTCCTGCAGAGTCTTCCACTGGAGTTTTATGTATCTTCTCAGTAACGCTTTCGCGATTACTAAATGATCCTGTGACGAAGCGCGCTGCTCTCCGTTGGATCTTCTCTATCTCTTCTATCAATGCTATCTGGTACGGATTCCACACAGTTGTTTCAGCTGAAGACTTCAATAAATCTTTCAAATAATTCATCGCAGCTGCGGACCCTATCGCATTGAAAAAATGCCATAACAAGGTTAAAGCAGAAAAAAGTAACGATTTGACAAAACACATTCATCAAATGGGAGCCGAAATGAAATTTTTTAGCAAATGGCTGCTACCACTCATTTCCAGAAACCAGAGCTTCAGTTCAGCGGCCAGCAGCATAGCTCAAGAACGCAGTGAAAGCTCGTAGAACGTTGACTTGTCCCCGTAGCTACCGAGTTGACAGATGTTGACACAAGACAGGCAGCCTCACCACGTTATTTACAGTCGGCGCTAAGTACAGTGTTATGGATAAGTACCTCCGGTGTATGAGAAGATGACCCGCGAAACTCCAAGGCAAACAGAATTGTACACATTTGAGTGGTATGTGCTGTCTGACATGTCCGACACCACTCAGATACGCACAGTTCTTTAAGACTGCCACGGCTCTATGACATTTGCTTCAGTGCGAATGCACTAATATTGTCAGAACTCTAACGGGATTCAACAAGTTGCGAGTAGCGGGTTAATGGACGAGGGAAGCTGCGTTGCAGCGAGCGAAAGTTTGAAATTTGAGTCGGTTTGGAACCGTGTTTGGATGACCGAAGGAGTTGAGGCAACCGCTCATGGATAGTGGTAAACCAGAGTTCGAGCCCTGGTCCGGCACAAATTTTCAACTTTTGTTGCTGCATTATCACAATGCCCTACGCCGCTGAAGTCACGAATTCACACACCTCCCTTCCCTTTCTTTCTCCATTCTCTATTTCATATTAATACAGAGATAGCAAAGGACTTGGAAGAGCAGTTGAGCGGAATGGACAGTGTCTTGCAAGGAGGGTATAAGATGAACATCAACAAAAGCAAAACTAGGATAATGGAATGTAGTCGAATAAAGCAGGGTGATGCTGAGGGAGTTAGATTAGGAAATGAAACGCTTAAAGAAGTAAAGGAGTTTCGCTATTTGGGGAGCAAAATAACTGATGATGGTCGAAGTAGAGAGGATATAAAATGTAGACTGGCAATGGCAAGGAAAGCGTTTCTGAAGAAGAGAAATTTGTTAACATTGAGTATAGATTTAAGTGTCAGGAAGTCATTTCTGAAAGTATTTGTATGGAGTGTAGCCATGTATGGAAGTGAAACATGGACGATGAATAGTTTGGACAAGAAGAGAATAGAAGCTTTCGAAATGTGGTGCTACAGAAGAATGCTGAAGATTAGATGGGTAGATCACATAACTAATGAGGAGGTATTTAAGAGAACTGGAGAGAATAGAAATTTGTGGCACAACTTGACAAGAAGAAGGGACCGGTTGGTAGAAGATGTTCTGAGGCATCAAGGGATCACAAATTTAGCACTGGAGGGCAGCGTGGAGGGTAAAAATGGTAGAGGGAGACCAAGAGATGATTACACTAAGCAGATTCAGAAGGATGTAGGTTACAGTAGGTACTGGGATATGAAGAAGCTTGCACAGGATAGAGTAGCATGGAGAGCTGCATCAAACCAGTGTCAGGACTGAAGACCACAACAACAACAACAGGAAAGTGTCACACAACGGTGGAGAGAGCATCTCGCTATGTTTCAATTCCTAATACGAGGGGTGGTGTAGCTGCACTAAGAGGCAGGCGTGGCAGAACATGCAGACAAATCTTCCCCGGAGTATCGAATCAGCTCGCGCCTGCAGACAGGAACACCATGAACGTATTTCCAAAGCGGGTTGCTGTCGCACCTTCCCTTGTGTTTCGTGTCAGCGACCCCAGTGAACTGCAAGTTGACGTTTGCCGCATCACAAACTGCGCCCATTTTATTATACTGAGCACCTGTAATGTGAGTTAGCCCGCCTGGTTGGCCATGCGGTCTATCGCACGGCTTTCCGGGCGTGAAGGAGCGCCGGTCCCCGGCACAAATCCGCCCGACGGATTTGTGTCGAGGACCGGTGAACCGGCCAGTCTGTGGATGGTTTTTAGGCGGTTTTCCATGTGCCTCGGCGAATGCTGGCTGGTTCCCCTTATTCCGCCTCAGCTACACTATGTCGACGATTGCTGCGCAAACAAGTTCTCCACGTACGCGTACACCACCATTACTCTACCACGCAAACAGAGCGGTTACACTCGTCTGGTGTGAGACGTTCCCTGGGGGGTCCACCGGGGGCCGAACCGCACAATAACCCTGGGTTCGGTGTGGGGCGGCGCGGGGGGAGGGGGGGGGGGGGGGTGAAGTGGACTGCGGTAGTCGTCGTGCGGTTGTGGACAACTGCGGCTGCAGCGGGGACGGAGCCTCTCCGTCGTTTCTAGGTCCCCAGTTAACATACAACACAATGTGACAGATGCTTTGTCCACTGACACGTGTCTACTTCCTGCATCTCTTGGACTTTTCGTGGAGTTGTCTTCTGAAACCCAAGTTTAACTGTCCGGCACTTCCTGACGGAATGCCCATTTTTAACCGTTTACTATCCCACTTTGATTTGCCGTCTGAGTTATCGGCCATTTTAGCAAATGACGCGCGGGCTGTCGACCGCGTTTTACTCCTTATCCGCCAAAGCAATATGGCGAAGGCCATTTAATTTTTAGTTTTGGACCTCCGCTTCTGTATGATGTCTTTTTTTTACCCTTTTTACACGTCCCTGTTTTTAGCTGTCTTATGTCAATTGGGACTGACCGTCGTGTTTTAACTCCTCTCTGTCTTGAATATTTTTTGACTTGGGCGCTTATGACTCCAGTTGTTTTTTGCGGTCTAAAGCAAAACAAAACCAAACCAACCGACGCACCAAGAAAGGAATTATCCGAATGGGACGGTGATCTGTACATGTGTAGATAAACAAATTATTATAATTTCAGAAAAATTGAATGATTTATTCAAGACAAGGAGCTACGGAAATTGATCAAGTCAATAACGTATCGTTCCACCTCTGACCCTTATACAAGCAGTTTCTGGATGTTCTCCTGAGGGATATCGTACCAAATTCTGTCAAATTTGTGTGTTAGATGGTCAAAATCTCGAGCTGGTTGAAGGTTCCTGCCCATAATATTCCCAAGGTTTTCAATCGGGAGAGACCTGGCAATCTGGACGGCCAAGGCAGCTGAAATGTAAGCCAAGGATGGCTTGCCATGAAGACCAACAACATATCTTTGGCCTCACCCGCCATACGGTACGACAAGCAGGAGAGATGGTTTGAAGCGCCGTTTCTTTTCAGAGCAGGACCCCTTTGGTTATCATCCGCGGTACCGTTACAGCACAACGGTAAGTCGACGATATTCTACGCTCCGTTTTGTTGCCCTTCATGGCCAGCCATCCTCGACTTACATTTCAGCAAAAAGGGAGACAAGGATAATGTTGACAACTATAGACCTATTTCTATGCCATCGGTGTTTGCTAAAGTTATCGAGAGGGTTGTATATACATGGTTACTTGAGCATTTAAATTCACATAATGTACTGTCAAATGTACAGTTTTGTTTTAGAAATGGTTTAACAACTGAAAGTGCTATATTCTCTTTTCTCTGTGAGGCTTTGGACGGATTAAATAAAAGGTTGCGAACGTTAGGTTCAAATGGCTCTGAGCACTATGCTACTTAACATCTGAGGCCATCAGTCGCCTAGAACTTAGAACTAATTAAACCTAGCTAACCTATGGACATCACACACATCCATGCCCGAAGCAGGATTCGAACATGCGACCGTAGCGGTCGCTCGGTTCCAGACTGTAGCGCCTAGAAATGCACGGCCACTCCGGCAAACGAACGTTAGTTGTTTTCTTTGATTTAACGAAGGCTGTTGACTGTGTTGACCACAAAATATTACTGTAGAAGTTGGACCATTATGGAGTAAGGGGAGTAGCTTACAATTGGTTCGCCTCTTACTTTAAGAACAGAAAGCAGAAGGTAATTCTCCGCAATATTGAGAGTGGTAGTGATGTTCAGTCCCAATGGGGCACTTAAGTGGGGCGTTCCCCAAGGGTCCCAGCTGGGGCCACTGCTGTTTCATATTTATGCACTCCTGGAAATTGAAATAAGAACACCGTGAATTCATTGTCCCAGGAAGGGGAAACCTTATTGACACATTCCTGGGGCCAGATACATCACATGATCACACTGACAGAACCACAAGCACATAGACACAGGCAACAGAGCATGCACAATGTCGGCGCTAGTACAGTGTATATCCACCTTTCGCAGCAATGCAGGCTGCTATTCTCCCATGGAGACGATCGTAGAGATGCTGGATGTAGTCCTGTGGAACGGCTTGCCATGCCATTTCCACCTGGCGCCTCAGTTGGACCAGCGTTCGTGCTGGACGTGCAGACCGCGTGAGACGACGCTTCATCCAGTCCCAAACATGCTCAATGGGGGACAGATCCGGAGATCTTGCTGGCAAGGGTAGTTGACTTACACCTTCTAGAGCACGTTGGATGGGACGGGATACATGCGGACGTGCATTGTCCTGTTGGAACAGCAAGTTCCCTTGCCGGTCTAGCAATGGTAGAACGATGGGTTCGATGACGGTTTTGATGTACCGTGCACTATTCAGTGTCCCCTCGACGATCACCAGAGGTGTACGGCCAGTGTAGGAGATCGCTCCCCACACCATGATGCCGGGTGTTGGCCCTGTGTGCCTCGGTCGTATGCAGTCCTCATTGTGGCGCTCACCTGCACGGCGCCAAACACGCATACGACCATCATTGGCACCAAGGCAGAAGCGACTCTCATCGCTGAAGACGACATGTCTCCATTCGTTCCTCCATTCACGCCTGTCGCGACACCACTGGAGGCGGGCTGCACGATGTTGGGGCGTGAGCGGAAGACAGCCTAACGGTGTGCGGGACCGTAGCCCAGCTTCATGGAGACGGTTGCGAATGGTCCTCGCCGATACCCCAGGAGCAACAGTGTCCCTAATTTGCTGGGAAGTGGCGGTGCGGTCCCCTACGGCACTGCGTAGGATCCTACGGTCTTGGCGTGCATCCGTGCGTCGCTGCGGTCCGGTCCCAGGTCGACGGGCACGTGCACCTTCCGCCGACCACTGGCGACAACATCGATGTACTGTGGAGACCTCACGCCCCACGTGTTGAGCAATTCGGCGGTACGTCCACCCGGTCTCCCGCATGCCCACTATACGCCCTCGCTCAAAGTCCGTCAACTGCACATACGGTTCATGTCCACGCTGTCGCGGCAAGCTACCAGTGTTAAAGACTGCGATGGAGCTCCGTATGCCACGGCAAACTGGCTGACACTGACGGCGGCGGTGCACAGATACTGCGCAGCTAGCGCCATTCGACGGGAAACACCGCGGTTCCTGGTGTGTCCGCTGTGCCGTGCGTGTGATCATTGCTTGTACAGCCCTCTCGCAGTGTCCGGAGCAAGTATGGTGGGTCTGACACACCGGTGTCAATGTGTTCTTTTTTCCATTTCCAGGAGTGTATAAATGATATGCCTTCTAGTATTACAGATGATTCAAAAATATTTCTGTTTGCTGATGACACCAGCTTTGTAGTGTGTGTGTAATATTGAAACATTATTAAATAATGTAGCTCATGAAATAAATTCGTGGCTTGTGGAAGATAATTTGATGCTAAATCACAGTAAGACTCAGTTTTTACGGTTTCTAACTCACAATTCAACAAGAACTGATATTTTCAGACAAAATGGGCATATTGTAAGCGAGACGGAACAGTTCAAGTTCCTAGGCGTTCGGATAGATAGTAAGCAGTTGTGGAAAGCCCATGTCCAGGATCTTGTGCAGAAACTAAATGCTGCTTTATTCACCATTAGAACAGTATCTGAAATAGGTGACACTTCAACACGAAAAGTAGTCTACTTCGCATATTTTCATACGCTTATGTCGTATGGTATTATTTTTTGGGGTATTTCTTCTGATTCAAAAAGGGTATTTTTGGCTCAAAAACGGGCTGTTCGAGCTATGTGTGGTGTAAGCTCGAAAACCTCTTGTCGACCCCTATTCAATAGTCTGGGAATTTTGACATTGCCCTCACAGTAAATATTTTCTTTAATGTCGTTTGTTGTTGGCAATATTAGCCTATTCCCAAGAGTTAGCAGCTTTCACTCAGTTAATACAAGGCAGAAATCAAATCTGCATGTGGAATGCATTTCCTTGACTCTTGTGCAGAAAGGAGTGCACTATTCTGCTGCATCCATATTCAATAACCTATCACAAGAACTCAAAAGTCTTAGCAGTAGCCCAAACGCATTTAAGTCTGAACTGAAGAGTTTCCTCATGGCTCACTCCTATTCTGTCGAGGAGCTCCTGGAAGAGCTAAAAAATTAAGCTAATTCCAGTGTTACATTGTTGATTTTCTTTATTTAAACTTACGACTTGTCACCTGAATATGTTTCTTATATTTCATTTTATCTGTTTCTACAATAATATTATAATTTCATGTATTGACTCGTTCCATGACCATGGAGACTTCTCCTTAATGTGGTCCCACGGAATAATAAATAAATAAATAAATAAAAATAAAAAAAGATAATGCTCGCCCGCACATTGCGAGAGTTACTGCTTATCAAATCCAACCCTGGCCAGCAATGTCTCCAGGTCTTAGAATTTGGCACTATTTGCCCTCAGGTAGATATCGAACAACACGACCAATCAGTGCCAAGCTGAGTAACTGCTTTCATATGGGCCAAAGGTGGACCAACGAATTACTGAGCTGCTCAATTTGTGAAACTCTTTCTGTTTAATGTATCATCCAGTTTCTCTGAAATCATAATAATTTGTTTGCTTTTACATGTACCGGGTGATCAAAAAGTCAGTATAAATTTGAAAACGGAATAAATCACGCAATAATGTAGATAGAGAGGTACAAATTCACACACATGCTTGGAATGACATGGGGTTTTATTAGAACCAAAAAAATACAAACGTTCAAAAAATGTGCGACAGATGGCGCTTCATTTAATCAGAATAGCAATAATTAGCATAACGAAGTAAGACAAAGCAAAGATGATGATCTTTACAGGAAACGCTCAATATTTCCACCATCATTCCTCAACAATAGCTGTAGCCGAGGAATAATGTTGTTAACAGCACTGTAAAGCACGTCCGGAGTTATGGTGTGGCTTTGGCGTCGGATGTTGTCTTTAAGCACCCCTAGAGATGTTGGTCGATCACGATACGACTTCAGGTAACCCCAAAGCCAATAATAGCACGGACTGAGGTCTGGGGATCTGGGAGGCCAAGCATGACGAAAGTGGCGGCTGAGCACACGATCATCACCAAACGACGCGCGGAAGAGATCTTTCACCCGTCTAACAATATGGGATGTTTTTTTCCTAATAAAACCCCATGTCATTCCAAGCATGTATGTCAATTTCTACCTATCTATCTACATTATTCCGTGGTTTATTATGTTTTCAAATTTATACTGACTTTTTGATCACCCAGTACATGGCATATCCCGCTTTCCGTCCCTCCTTCGTGGAGCGGAGATTTTTCTTTGTGTGTAGTGTACTTATGAATGACCCTGTATATCACAGATACTACATCTACTTTAGGAACAACCTGATTGTTGGCATCACTGAAGCTGAATCATCGCTCAGTGACAAACATACATTAACTGTACTCACGCGCTCACCGATTATGAAGCACACCCAACAAATGTAGTTCACAAACCTGCAACAGAATACGAAATTTTGTATTAGATATACTGAAGGGTAGCCACAAAATAAATGTAAACTTAGTGGTAATAGAATTGGGTAACTTTGCAAACTTTCGCTCTGCAGCATGGAGCTCGCCGATACAAGATCTCTCCTGTAAGGAAGACTGACTGCCGAGCTGGGTCTCTAAAATGGACTCATTTTTGCTGCTTCTCATTTAGCTATGCCAAACTTCATACGGCCCCACCCAGAACTTGAGTCTGTCACAGTAAGCGTTTTGCTGGTTTCTGTTAATCTCGCAACATTCAAACTGTTACTTTTTGCTTAGTTTCCGGTTCGTAGGAGTAACTTCTATCGCCCGTTATGACGTTGTATACTAATTTTACATCTCCTCAGTGCAACTTTTGCAGTCTCGGTCGACTTGTGCGGAATCAGATCTTTCCCCAGCTAAATCGTCAAACCAAATCGAGGTACGAGGCGTGCTTTTTGAAGTAAGTACCGTTTTGAAATTTAAAAAAAAGACGTGCTAAGGTATCTCAATTTTATTTTCACATGAAAGCCTGTACCTTAATCTACGCACTGACGCCATTACAGTCTGATTCTTCCTTGTTTACATTGTGTACTGAGTGTTTAAGATGCCTCCGATAATCGTGAGTCCCGCCGACTGTGAAGTACGGGCTGTTGTAAGATTTCTTGGTGTTAAAGGCCTAAAAGCGATCGATGTTCATCTTGAGATCTGTGTAGTTTACGGAGAAAACATTATGGAATGGTGAGAGAGTGGGTAAGAGCACTTAAAGATGGCCGCACAAATGTGCATGATGAACAACGGAGTGGGCATCCTTCGGTCGTTACTGAAAGTTTGGTGCAGGTAGTGGACAATAAGGTGAGAGAAAACAGAGGCTTTACGATTTCCACCTTGCGGAATGACTTTCCCAATGTTTCTCGTAGTGTTTTGTATGGCGTTGTGACCGAGCACTTGAAATACCGAAAATTGTGCGCACGTTGGGTACCGAGAATGTTGACGGATGTGCACAGAACCAAACGTTTAGACAGTGCATTGACCTTCCTTGAGCGGTACCACAACGACGGTGATGATTTCTTAAGCCAAATTGTTACGGGCGATGAAACATGGGTGGCCTACGTCACACCAGAATCGAAGCAACAGTCCATGGAAGTTGAGCAAGGGCATCGTTTTGCTGCAAGACAATGCCCGTCCGCATGTGGCGAATCAGACCAAAGATCTCATCACATCTTTTCGATGGGGAACTCTAAATCATCCTCCGTACAGCCCCTATCTTGCGCCCAGTGACTACCATCTGTTCCTGCACTTGAAGAAACACCAGGGCGGTCAGCGTCTTCAAGACGATGAAGTCAAAACAGTGGTGATGCAGTGGGTAACAAGTCAGGCGGCAGACTTTTATGAAGAGGGTATTGAAAAACTGGTACAACGTTATGACAAGTGCCTCAATATTGAGGGAACTAATGTAGAAAATTAGATTACGGTACAGGCTTTCATATAAAAATAAAATTATTGAGATACCTTAGCACGTCTTTTTTTAATTTCAAAACGGTACTTACTTAAAAAGCACGCCTCGTATGTATAAGGATGCACGTATCTCTTTTTGAGTCATAAGCAGGTCCTCTTGAACCATAATACAGAAAGCACGAATTATTTTTGGAACGATAACCTTTTTCTTTTTTTTTTTTTTTTTTGGACGACCTTTACCAAATTCATGCACACACACGCCGAAGTTCTGCAAACCGATTCTAAATAGGCTTTACTGAAGACAAGATTTTCAAAAGCTGAACGGAACGAATCTCGGCATTATAGAGTAATTACGCATTTACGAAAACAGTAGTAAACCGGCCAACGAAAACCTTCAAGTTTCAACGTCTTCGTAACAAAGTGTGTTTCATAGTCGCTGTAAACAAACTACTGGGATACTTTCTTCGCTGCCATTGTCACAACAGCACAAAACAATACGTACGGCGCACATCAAGAGTATCAATCGATCGAGTGTTCATCTGTAAAAATTTAAAATGGTGCCCGGAACATCCTTGTTCTGGACGAGACAGCCTCCCATTGTTCCTGAGACCACGAAGTCCAGGTAATGAAGACAGCGTTTTCCTGCCGTGTTGTTGCGCAACGTGAAATGCGAGGCACGCGGAACAAACACACACTCTCATTATCTACGTCACAACCAGCGACGGGAGAAACTCACCTAATTTCCGGAAGGCACCAACAGACAGCGACATAACATTCTGTTCCGGGTTACGAAACACAGTGCGATACCGACGACCAGCTTTACGTCTAAGGCTAGTTCTACACAACTTCTACATCATTACCCTTGCAGTTCAGCTATGCATAAAATCTAGGAGGACATGTCTGTGAGGTCGAAACAGGTGAAGTCTTTACTTCTTGAAATGAAAAAGATAAAAAAATGCAATTATGGTAGAGAATATTCAATCTATTAAGCGTCGTGCACGATTTGCCGCAGTCACGCCAGGCTAAAAATTGGTTCAAATGGCTCTGAGTAATATGGGACTCAACTGCTGTGGTTATCAGTCCCCTAGAACTTAGAACTACTTAAACCTAACTAACGTAAGGACATCACACACATCCATGCCCGAGGCAGGATTCGAACCTGCGACGCTAGCAGTCGCACGGTTCCGGACTGCGCGCCTAGAACCACGAGACCACCGCGGCCGGCAGACACACCAGGGGCAGGTTACAATGGTCAACAGCCAAAGTGCTTTGGAGATAAAAGTAACCATTTCTTACTAATCTGAGAGCGCTGATAACAAATATGGCATTGGCATTTGAAGACCGGTTCTGGTTTCCAATGCTCAAGTGCGCAAAATAAGCGTTCATCAGAACAGCAGTTGTCTGCTTGTTTAATTAACAACCACTGTTTGGTATTCAAGGACGTAGCTATTCTTATTGCTAGCACTATAACGCTGACAAAGAAACATCAACTTCATTAGCGTTGACAATTTAATACTCTTCAGCGGGAAAACATATTTTTTTTAGAATGAGATTTTCACTCTGCAGCGGCGTGTGTGCTGATATGAAACTACCTCGTCTCCTACCTTCCAAACTTCACAGAAGCTCTCCTGCGAACCTTACAGAACTAGCACTCCTGAAATAAAGGATACTGGCAGAAGTAAAGCTGTGAGGACGGGGCGTGAGTCGTGATCGGGTAGCTCAGATGGTAGAGCACTTGGCCACGAAAGTCAAAAGGTCCCGAGTTCGAGTCTCGGTCCTTCACACAGTTTTAATCTGCCAGGAAGTTTCTTTTTTTTTTTTTTACATCGAAAACAACAGGTAGCGAATTTTTTTTTTGAAACGTTTGATAGTTTGGCATGAAATTAATTAGCAACAATGGACATCATGCTTTAGTTTGTACTAGAAACTTTTTCGGAGAAAGCGGGTTGTGTATAGTTCTTCAGAAGTTACAATTTGCATTTCCAGAAGTGGTCGTGGTGATGTACTAGGTTACTGTGTTGTGTTTTATCCGTTGTCGTTATCTGAAGTGACTAAGTTTACACATATCGCCTAAATGTGTTAACAGCGCACATGAATTTTTCGTGGGCATCAAAAAGAAAGCGTACCAGGACTTGTGCGTTTGTAGTGCTCGTAATGATAATTGATAATCGCAAATGTGATCGTAGTGACGTAATGTGTGTCTGCTCCTGTTGTGTGTGTGTGTGTGTGTGTGTGTGTGTGTGTGTGTGTGTGTGTGTGTGTGTGTAAACAGTGCGGACAACTTTTGTTATGTTTGCTGTGAGATAACGTCAAAAACGAAATTTCACGTCAACCATAAAGAAAGCATACTACTTGTGTTTTGGATGTAAACTGTGAGACATGGACAAGAAGTGGACACCACACATTTGTTGCGATACTCGTTCTACAAACTTGCGGAACAGGCTACACGGAAAAAGACCGAGCATGCCGATTGCTGTTCCCATGATACATTTCACAAATTGCTAAATTGCTATTTTTTCACGATTCCTCCAATTAAGGGCACATCCAGAAAAAAGTGGAGTAGCACTTATCCCAACATTCCTTTAGCTATTCACCCTGTGCCACATTCCAGAAGCAGTTAATTAAATAAATAAACTGGTCTCCCCGTGATTTCCTTTCATACCCCTTTCCAATATTACTACCCTCTAATCAATTATCTCCTCCTCCTCCTCCTCCTCCTCCTCCTCCTACTACTACTACTACTACTACTACTACTACTATTTTCCCCTCCTCCTAACTCTCCTCTGCCTCCAGCCTCATTCATTTTCTATTGCTGCCTCCTGCCTCATTTACTCCCTCCTATTCCTAATTCTCCTCTGCCTCCTGCATCATTCACCTCCTAGTAGTCCTAATTCTCCTCCTCTCCCAATTTTCTCCTACAATTACTTCTCCTAATTCTTCTCCCACTTCTTATAAATCTTATTCTACCACTCCTCTTACTTCTTTCTTCTACTACTACATCATCTAATTTTTCTCCTACTTCTAATTCTTCCCCTTTTACTTTCAAGTCTTCTACTTCTTCCTTCAGCTCTCATCTACCTTTTTCTTTTGCGCTTCATCTTTTTTTTGCTGCAGGTACACGGAAACTGCGCTCCAGCTGCCATACCCTGGCTGCGGTGCTGGGTCGATGGGATTTTCCTGAATTTGGACTGCACACGACTGTGTAGGTTCTGCAGGGCAGCAGTTCCTGGTTTCCCTGCCCGGGCTCAGCCGGTGCCAGCAGGCAGCGGGCGCGCCTAAACATAGCGGACAGCCGCCAGGCAAGCCAACCCGTCCCGGGGACAAGCGTGGCCTGGAAGTATCTGCTAGCAGCGCTCGCTGCCTGCTGCCACCTGCTTTCTTCATCTGTATCTAATCTCCGCGAGCCATCTCATGGTGTGTGGCGGAGAGTACTTCGTGCATCACGTGCTTCGTGGATCACGACAGCAAATATCCTTCAACTTTCCCCACAGAAAGAAATCCGGCGACGTCAGATCCGGTGAACACGCGGGTCATGGTATGGTGCTTCGACGACCAATCCACCTGCCACGAAATATGCTATTCAATACCACTTCAACCGCACGCGAGCTATGTGCCGGACATCCATCATGATGGAAGTACATCGCCATTTTGTCATGCAGTGATACATCCTGTAGTAGCATCGGTGAACATGACGGAGGGAAACAGCATACTTTGCACCATTTAGATTGCTATCGATAAAATGGGGACCAATTGCCCTTCCTCCCATAATGCCGCACACCCGCCAAGGTCACTGATGTTCCACTTGTCGCAGCCATCATGGATTTTCCGTTGCCCAACAGTGCATATTATGCCGGTTTACGTTACCGCTGTTGGTGAATGACGCTTCGTCGCTAAACAGAACGCGTGCAAACAATTCTGTCGGCGTCCCGTAATTTCTCTTGTGCCCAGTGGCAGAACTGTACACGACGTTCAAAGTCGTCGCCATGCAATTTCTGGTGCATAGAAATATGGTACGGGCGCAAACGATGTTGACGTCAACACCGACGTTTCTGGGATTCCCGATTCTCGCGCAATTTTTCTGCTACTGATGTGCGGATTAGCCGCGACAGCAGCTAAAACACCTACCTGTGCATCATAATTTGTTGCAGGTCGTGGTTGACGTTTCACGCGTGGCTGAACACTTCCTGTTTCCTTAAATAACGTAACTATCCGGCGAACGGTCAGGACACTTTGATGTCGTCCAGGATACCGAGCAGCATACATAGCACACGCCCGTTGGCCATTTTGACCACAATAACCATACATCAATACGATATCGACCTTTTCCGAAATTGGTAAACGGTCCATTTTAAAAAGCGTAATGTATCAAAAAGCAAATACCGTCCGTACTGGCGGAATGTTACATGATACCACGTACTTATACGTTTGTGACTATTACAGCGCCATCTATCACAAAGCGAAAAAAGTGGTCCAACTAAAACATTCATATTTATTTACGTACTACACGAATATGTAATAAAAAATGGAGGTTCCTATTTAAAAAAAAAAAAACACAGTTGATAACCGTTTGACCTATGGCAACGCCATCTAGCGGCGCAACCATAGCGCCATCTGGTTTCCCCCTTCAAGCTAGGCAAGTTTCGTTCTTTGTAGTTTTTTCGTTTGACGCTTATTTCGTGAGATATTTGGCCCGGCCACTATCAATGGACCACCCTGTATACTGCGCTTGCCACTAAGAGGTGTGTGGCGGAGGGCACAATTCGCTCCAAAGTCATGCTTCCCTCCCTCTGTTCCAGGCGCGGAACGTGCGAGGGGAAAAACGACTGTCTGAACGCCTCAGTGCGAGCTCTGATTTCCCTTATTTTTGAATGGTGATCATTGCGCGATTTGAGAGTTGGTGGTAATAATATATACTCTACATCCTCGGCGAAGTTCGGATTTCGGAATTTAGTGAGCAGCCCCTTCTGTTTACCGCGTCGTCTATCTGCAAGTGTGTCCCACTTCAAACTTTGTGTGAGATTTGTAACGCTCTCGCGATGGCTAAATGTACCAGTCACGAATCTTGCCACTCTTCTTTGGACCTTCTCAATCTCTTGAATCAGATCCAACTGGTAAGGGTCGCACACAGACGAACAATACTCCAAGACTGTACGAATTAACATGGCTCTGAGCACTATGGGACGTAACATCTGATGTCAGTAGTTCCCTAGAACTTAGAACTACTTAAACCTAAATAGCCTAAGGACATCACACACATCCATGCCCGAGGCAGGATTCGAACCCGCGACCGTAGCAGTCGCACGGTTCCGGACTGCGCGCCTAGAACCGCGAGACCACCGCGGACGGCACGAATTAACGTTTTGTAAGACATTTCCTTTGTCGAAGGACTGCGTCGCTGGATTCTGCCAATCAACGGCAATCTGAAGTTCGCCTTGCCAGTTACTTGTGTAATCTGATCATTCCTCTCAGAAGGAGAGAGTGTGTTATAACTCTGCTTGAAAATTGATAAGGAACAACTGATACTTGCTAAGCAAAAACTGCCAGTTGCTGAAGAACGACCGACAACTGCTATGGAAGACCGGATCAATGATAGTGAAAGGAAATGTAGAGGGGGTGCGTGTTAACTGCAGCGAAGCCGGTGCTGCAACGCTCTGTATCCTTTCGACAGTTCATGTCGTACGTTGTCTGACGACGGTTGTTGTGAGACAATTTAATACGACATTCCGTATGGTACGGCAACATGTCTGAAAGACATCATCTGAGTGCTTGCGAGTGTGGGCGAGCACCTGGACAGCTCTAAGCCGGCCAAAGTGTCGCCGCTGCAGCCACAGTGATCGCAGTGTCCAAAAGTGTAAAATGTGATCTCGCGATTTAAAAAAAGGCCGCTGAAAGTAGAAGCGTGTCGGTGGTCGCAGACGGATCACGCCACCTCAACAGAATCGACGCATAATTCTACCGGCGAATATCAACATATATCTCGTTCCTAGGCCCTGCAACCGCTATCGGTACAAAAATGTTCAAATGTGTGTGAATTCCTAAGAGATCAAACTGCTGACGTCATCGGTACCTAGACATACACACTACTTAAACTATCGTACAGAGTGTTTTAAAAATGACCGCTATATTTGAAACGGCAATACAAACTAAACGAGCACCGATAGAAACACACCATTTGTTGCAATATGCTTGGGACAACAGTACATTTTCAGGCGGACAAACTTTCGAAATTACAGTAGTTACAATTTTCAACAACAGATGGCGCTGCAAGTGATGTGAAAGATATAGAAGACAACGCAGTCTGTGGGTGCGCCATTCTGTACGTCGTCTTTCTGCTGTAAGCGTGTGCTGTTCACAACGTGCAAGTGCGCTGTGGACAACATGGTTTATTCCTTAGAACAGAGGATTTTTCTGGTGTTGGAATTCCACCGCCTAGAACACAGTGTTGTTGCAAGAAGACGAAGTTTTCAACGGAGGTTTAATGTAACCAAAGGACCGAAAAGCGATACAATAAACGATCTGTTTGAAAAATTTCAACGGACTGGGAACGTGACGGATGAACGTGCCGGAATGGTAGGGCGACAGCGTACGGCAACCACAGAGGGCAACGCGCAGCTAGTGCAGCAGGTGATCCAACAGCGGCCTCGGGTTTCCGTTCGCCGTGTTGCAGCTGCGGTCCAAATGACGCCAACGTCCACGTATCGTCTCATGCGCCAGAGTTTACACCTCTATCCATACAAAATTCAAACGCGGCGACTCCTCAGCGCCGCTACCATTGCTGCACGAGAGACATTCGCAAACGATATAGTGCACAGGACTGATGACGGCGATATGCATATGGGCAGCATTTGGTTTACTGACGAAGCTTATTTTTACCTGGACGGCTTCGTCAATAAACAGAACTGGCTCATATGGGGAACCGAAAAGCCCAATGTTGCAGTGCCATCGTCCCTGCATCCTCAAAAAGTACTGGTCTGGGCCGCCATTTCTTCCAATGGAATCATTGGCCCATTTTTCAGATCCGAAACGATTACTGCATCACGCTATCTGGACATTCTTCGTGAATTTGTGGCGGTACAAACTGCCTTAGACGACACTGCGAACACCTCGTGGTTTATGCAAGATAGTGCCCGGCCACATCGCACGGCCGACGTCTTTAATTTCCTGAATGAATATTTCGATGATCGTGTGATTGCTTTGGGCGATCCGAAACATAGAGGAGGCGGCGTGGATTGGCCTCCCTATTCGCCAGACATGAACCCCTGTGACTTCTTTCTGTGGGGACACGTGAAAGACCAGGTGTAC
This sequence comes from Schistocerca gregaria, assembly GCF_023897955.1. Classification (NCBI taxonomy): domain Eukaryota; kingdom Metazoa; phylum Arthropoda; class Insecta; order Orthoptera; family Acrididae; genus Schistocerca; species Schistocerca gregaria. Next base: position 150,902,007 of record NC_064929.1, read on the forward strand.
TGCCAGAATCCAGAAACAATTGAACAGCTGAAGCAGTACATCTCATCTGCATGTGAAGCCATTCCGCCAGACACGTTGTCAAAGGTTTCGGGTAATTTCATTCAGAGACTACGCCATATTATTGCTACGCACGGTGGATATGTGGAAAATATCGTACTATAGAGTTTCCCAGACCGCAGCGCCATCTGTTGTTGACAATTGTAACTACTGTAATTTCGAAAGTTTGTCTGCCTGAAAATGTACTGTTGTCCCAAGCATATTGCAACAAACTATGTATTTCTATCGCTGCTCGTTTAGTTTGTATTGCCGTTTCAAATATACCGGTCATTTTTGAAACACCCTGTATACCAAGGCAATCGTCGGGAAGGAGTTCGTTGGTAAACATGTTGGTTAGGGACCAGCAAAAGTGGTTCAGTGTGAAGTTCTCCGATTGAGTCGTGCGTGGCTCGTGTTGCCGCCATCATGTATTTTACACCCTGTTTTTAACGCACTTCCACCTCACTACGTTAATTTAAATTGCTACTGTCATTGAGTTGCTGCTTTGCTTGACCGTGAGCGGCGCTAGCAGGACGTATCGATATATCCCTCCCCCCCCCCCCCCCCCCCCCCTCATAGTAACTTTGCTCAGGTGCTATTACTTCCCGGTCGTTGTCTGTCGTAAGCGAGTCAAGGTCTGCCAGTCAGTTGGAAAACGTCTGAAGCGTAGTCCGGACCCGCCAGTCGGGGAGTTGCAGTGCGGCCCTAGTGCAGTCAGGGTGGAGCAGCAGTGAGGTCTGCGTCGGCATGGCTCGCCCCACCATTGCCGCCACGCATCCCTTGAGCCGGACGACGCGTTTTGGCTCGCCGATCGTTCTTGAGTCGGCTGTGTGTGTGTGTGTGTGTGTGTGTGTGTGTGTGTGTGTGTGTGTGAGCGCGCGCTCGCGCTCGCGCATCGACTCCCGATTTGTCTTCGTGCGTGTTTAGCGACTGTTCGGTATCGTTCGGATCTTCCTGCAAGTGTTTGTCAGGTTGTATGTGTAGTTGGCGTTATTTCCACTGACGACTACTTTAGATGTTGTCGGCATTCTGAGCGAGACGGTCGGTTGGCGCGGACCAGGGAAGTTATCTCCGCGCGGTGCAGTCGGCTGTGTCCGCTGGCGGTCCCTGCGCAGTGTCGGAGCGTGTATGGAGCTGTCTGATCGCTACGAGCTCCGTGACTCACCGATCCAGGACGTCGAAGTTGAGTGGAATTTTAAGTTCCCAAGCCACGTGCATTAATGTCGTGTGGTTCGTTTCGGTGGACCGTTGTTGGGGAGGTTTTCCTGTGAGCAACACAGAGTGTTTCTATTGCTGAAATTTAGCCGCCATGCGATGGAGTTAACTATATTAGTTGACTACATTTCGAGTGCACCAGGGGGATTTTCTGCCTTGTGGCCGTTAGTGTTCCGGTTACCTGCCCTGGCCACTAACTTAATTTCAGGCAGTGTCCTTTCCTCACATTTTGTCACTGCCCAACACGGTGTTTAGTTTTGACAGCTTAATACATATACATATTTGATTGTGGATAATCACTCCCGTAACATTTTGAGTTCTCATGTACCGATTGGTGACAAGCAAGTCTTTTGTCGGTCGGTCCGTGGCGGTCCCCTGGTTGGGTTCCAACGGATCAAGTGTAGCTGAGCTCACCACCTGTCTCACCTAAGTGAACGAGGGCAGACCGTTCCTCTAGAAGCTTCTGAGTGCTGTTGTCTTTACTGTCTTTCTCACCGGTGCATAATAGTCTGTTTATAATCTATCATAGCGAATGATAAAAATTGTTGGTTTTACTGTGTTTCAGGTAAGTAAATTTAAATTCCGGCAAGTGGATATTTGCTGAAAGGTTATTGCCGTTGTGTTGTCTTTTCTTTTAGATCGGTTTCAGCTACTTAAAACTTAATGTTTATGGTTATATTTTTTAAAATTTTGGAAAATTAATTGTCGGCCATCAGCCTTAGAACCTTATTCTTAAAATTACCTTTCAAGCTTAAACTTGCGCCCTTCTGCCTTTGAAAGGTTATGGTAATTTATTCTAAAATCTTATTGTGGGCCTTCAGCCATTTGTATTGCATATTGTTTATGTTGTATACCCACCCTTGCCTTCAGGCTTTCAGCCTAGCTGTGATATATATACACTCCTGGAAATTGAAATAAGAACACCGTGAATTCATTGTCCCAGGAAGGGGAAACTTTATTGACACATTCCTGGGGTCAGATACACCACATGATCACACTGACAGAACCACAGGCACATACACACAGACAACAGAGCATGCACAATCTCGGCACTAGTACAGTGTATATCCACCTTTCGCAACAATGCAGGCTGCTATTCTCCCATGGAGACGATCGTAAAGATGCTGGATGTAGTCCTGTGGAACGGCTTGCCATGCCATTTCCACCTGGCGCCTCAGCTGGACCAGCGTTCGTGCTGGACGTGCAGACCGCGTGAGACGACGCTTCATCCAGTCCCAAACATGCTCAATGGGGGACAGATCCGGAGATCTTGCTGGCCAGGGTAGTTGACTTACACCTTCTAGAGCACGTTGCGTGGCACGGGATACATGCGGACGTGCATTGTCCTGTTGGAACAGCAAGTTCCCTTGCCGGTCTAGGAATGGTAGAACGATGGGTTCGATGACGGTTTGGATGTACCGTGCACTATTCAGTGTCCCCTCGACGATCACCAGAGGTGTACGGCCAGTGTAGGAGATCGCTCCCCACACCATGATGCCGGTGTTGGCCCTGTGTGCCTCGGTCGTATGCAGTCCTGATTGTGGCGCTCACCTGCACGGCGCCAAACACGCATACGACCATCATTGGCACCAAGGCAGAAGCGACTCTCATCGCTGTAGACGACACGTCTCCATTCGTCCCTCCATTCACGCCTGTCGCGACACCACTGGAGGCGGGCTGCACGATGTTGGGGCGTGAGCGGAAGACGGCCTAACGGTGTGAGGGACCGTAGCCCAGCTTCATGGAGACGGTTGCGAATGGTCCTCGCCAATACCCCAGGAGCAACAGTGTCCCTAATTTGCTGGGAAGTGGCGGTGCGGTCCCCTACGGCACTGCGTAGGATCCTACGGTCTTGGCGTGCATCCGTGCGTCGCTGCGGTCCGGTCCCAGGTCGACGGGCACGTGCACCTTCCGCCGACCACTGGCGACAACATCGATGTACTGTGGAGACCTCACGCCCCACGTGTTGAGCAATTCGGCGGTACGTCCACCCGGCCTCCCGCATGCCCACTATACGCCTTCGCTCAAAGTCCGTCAACTGCACATACGGTTCACGTCCACGCTGTCGTGGCATGCTACCAGTGTTAAAGACTGCGATGGAGCTCCGTATGCCACGGCTAACTGGCTGACACTGACGGCGGCGGTGCACAAATGCTGCGCAGCTACCGCCATTCGACGGCCAACACCGCGGTTCCTGGTGTGTCCGCTGTGCCGTGCGTATGATCATTGGTTGTACAGCCCTCTCGCAGTGTCCGGAGCAAGTATGGTGGGTCTGACACACCGGTGTCAATGTGTTCTTTTTTCCATTTCCAGGAGTGTATATTTTAATTATTTTATTTGTAATATTAACTGCGTGTTTTCAGTCACTTGAAAAATTACCTTGTTGATTTTAAAAATTTCTTGTCAAGAGGCCTTCAGCCGTGAAAGATTTGGAGTCTGAAACACTTAGTTGTAAAAGTTCGGCTGTGTGCCGATTTGGTAGTAAATGTGTTACTAAATTAAAATAAATTACAATTTTAAGGTGAAACTGCCCCCAACTTTATTTAGCCCTTTCCCCAATCATAATCACTTGTTCTGCCCAGCGGATTTAGCGGGTGTCTCAAATGTATTCCACTTCAACCACGTTGTCATCGATAAAGAGTTCGTTGGTATAGGAATCGTGTTGGCAGGGGATCGGCAACAGTAGTTCAGGGTGAAGTTCTCCAATGAATCCCTCTTCACTGTGACACGTAGTTCTGGCCACCAGTTGGCGTGGAGCGAGAGAGAGGAACACGTTACACGCCACAGAATGCTCATGGCCGTCGTGGGTATCTCCTGTCATTATGCACAATAGCCTAACGCCGCTGCACATCTTTGCGCTAGGTACCGTTACAGCGTAGCAGTATTGCTGGAAGACTATTCTGGGTCGTGCCCGTCTGTTGAGGGGTGCAGTATGTTCGACTTTCTTTTTATGGACGACAGTGCCCGCCTACATAGGACCGCTGAGGTGTCGGGCGCGTAGTGGAAAATACTGAGTGTATGGAATGGGATGCAAAATTTCCGTACCTAAACCGTATGGAGTATGGAAGGGATGCTCTTGGCAGAAGTGTTTCTCAACAAACGCACCTTCCGCGAACAGTGCAAGAACTGAAAACCGCCTTGAGAGAGAAGTGGGAGAATAACCACGACTTCCCCCTCTACAATTTGGTAGCCAGCATGAGTAACAGAGCAGAAAGTGCATTAGCGCCCGAGGAAGGCGTATTCCTTACTGACCTGCGTCCAATATGAACGTTATTTATGTCTGATCATACAATGTAGGCTTTCACGGCCGGTGATGTCTTAAGTTGAAACGGGCTGAGAGGCCGTGGTCGATGTATAAAATTTCCACCTGGCGTTTCGTCTCCATCTGCGGGAGACATCGTCAGAGGTCGCCCGGCTCCAGGTACTCTCTCATTTATAGAGCGCATAGAGGGCACCACCATTCGTCACGTGATGCCGACGGTGTGCCTATCTTTGGAAGGCGTCATCATTCTCGGTTAAGAATAATCGATTGCCATTCTGCTGGCGAACGTCTACATCCATATTTTGTCTACTTCCTCTTTTCTATTAAAATTGTTATGGTGTTTGTGAATATTGCTTCTCTATACATGCGCGCATAAGGTGTCGTGAAAACCTTGGTGGAAAGAGCCGACAAAATCTGCGAGCCGGCTTACTTACAAGATGAACTAAATCACTTACGGTCACAGCCTTGATGAGAAACGGATATACCAGCAAGGAAATTGATCGAGCCCTCGATCAAAGAAGAAAAGAAGCCAGACGTCCAGAGCAACAACGTCACCTACTGGAAAAGACGATTAAGGAATGAAACTTCCTGGCAGATTAAAACTGTGTGCCGCACCGAGAGCACTTGCCCGCGAAAGGCAAAGGTCCCGACTTCGAGTCTCGGTCCGGCACACACTTTTAATCTGCCAGGAAGTTTCATATCAGCGCACATTCCGCTACAGAGTGAAAATCTCATTCTAGATTAAGGAATATTTAAGAACTGCAAAAGACGCCCGACGCCCCCTAGCAACACCTGGGTTATACAAAATTCCATGCAGTTGTGAACAAGCATACAGGGTGTTACAAAATGGTACGGTTTAATTTCCATGTTAGAGCTCATTTTAGTTTCGTCAGTATGTACTGTACTTCCTCGATTCACCGCCGTGATTTCATACGGGATACTCTACCTGTGCTGCTAGAACATGTGCCTTTACAAGTACGACACAACATGTGGTTCATGCACGACGGAGCTCCTGCACATTTCAGTCGAAGTGTTCGTACGCTTCTCAACAATAGATTCGGTAACCGATGGATTGGTAGAGGCGGACCAATTCCATAACCTCCACGCTCTCCTGACCTCAACCCTCTTGGCTTTCATTTATGGGGGCATTTGAAAGCTCGTGTCTACGCAACCCCGGTACCAGATGTAGAGACTCTTCGTGCTCATATTGTGGACGGTTGTGATACAATACGCCATTCTCCAGGACTGCATCAGCGATTCCATGCGACGGAGGGTGGATGCATGTATCCTCGCTAACGGAGGACATTTTGAACATTTCATGTAACAAAGTGTTTGAAGTCACGCTGGTACGTTCTGCTGCTGTGCGTTTCCATTCCATGGTTAATGTGATTTGAAGAGAAGTAATAAAAAGAGTTCTAACATGGAAAGTAAGCATTTCCGGACATATATCCACATAACATATTGCCTTTCTTTGCGTGTGAGGACTGTTTCCTTAAAGTTTGGCCGTACCTTTTTGTAACACCCTGTATATTGGAATAACGAAAAGAAGTGTAAACACACGCTTAGCCGAATATAAAAGGACCTGTCGCTTAGGACATATCGAAAAATCGGACATAGTTGAGCACGTTTTTCGAGTTGGGAACCACAAAATTAGATTTGAGACAAGCGTTCTATCACTAACAACCCATTACCATGTGCGCATGTATAGAGAAGCAATAGAGATTCACAAACACCATGACAATTTTAATAGAAAAGAGGAAGTTTTGAAGTTAGACAAAATATGGATGTCGACGTTGCGCCAGCAGAATGGCAATCGATTACTCTTAATCGAGAACGATGACGCCTTCCGAAGCGAGGCATACCGTCGGCATCACGTGACTAACGGTGGTGCCCTCTATGCGCTCTATAAATGAGAGAGTACCTGGAGCCTCAGTGGCAGTAGACGGACGACCTCAGAAGATGTCTCCCGTAGATGGAGACGAAACGCTAGGCGGAAATTTTATACATCGACCACGGCCTCTCAGCCCGGAAGTTTCAACTGGAGGATTATTTATGTCTGTTATCGTGCTTTCCAATGTGGTCAGATCGTTGTAAGTATACCACTCCACCTATGTTACGTACGTACTGTGTTTCTTGTCGCCTGTGATTAGCGCTGTCCAACAACGTCTGTGTCCCTTAGGAGCTGTGAAGCAGTGTAGCAGTCTGCCTCTGGCGCGTTTGAGGATACATGCGAAGATAAGCGGCGTTCTCTTGTATGACATCACCACCAACAGCATCGCATTCGGCTGCCAAGGCACTCAATAATTACGGTGTGTCTCCTGAGCACACGTGTAGAAAGCGCCCTTCTGCCCAAGAGCCACACTGCGGAGATTTCGCAACTGTAATAAGCTAAGAGAATTTCCTTGGCGCTGAGATGTAAACGTCACACACTAACGTGAAGGTAAATGCCGGAGAAAATAAATGATTGCGCGTAATCGCTAATGACTATTCCGGAGAAAGGAGCGCCCATATTAAGTGACTGCAAACTGCGCTATTTGCTCCTCGCATTCAGAACCGACCCGAAAAGCAGTAGGCTCTGTTTCAAATCCGCTGGCTCTAGCCATGAGAGCCTCATGAGCAGATTTTATTTTCAATTTTTACCTTACTTGCACTGCAAACAAACCAAAACAATCCTCAATAGATAGTAATTATCAATATTTTCATACAAGGCTTGAAAATGAATGGCAAAAGAAAATTTGCGACTCAAAATACCAGGGAAAGATTGTAAGGAGTACACCAGAACTTCGAATACAAAATTAGACAGTTTTATTGTTTTATTAGACAGTTTTATTGTTTTACGTTGTTTATTTGCACGTGCTGTGGTGATATTTATCGTATGAAGAGGGAATCAATAATTTTCTCAGCGCCTTGCAAACGTTACAAACGCCGCCTTCTTATGATTACATGGTTGTTTTATACAGGGTGTTACAAAAAGGTACAGCCAAACTTTCAGGAATCATTCCTCACACACAAAGAAAGAAAATATGTTACGTGGACATGTGTGCGGAAACGCTTACTTTCCATGTTAGAGCTCTTTTTATTACTTCTCTTCAAATCACATTAATCATGGAATCGAAACACACAGCAACAGAACTTACCAGCGTGACTTCAAACACTTTGTTACAGGAAATGCTCAAAATGTCCTCCGTTAGCGAGGATACATGCATCCATCCTCCGTCGCATGGGATCCCTGATGCGCTGATGCAGCCCTGGAGAATGGCGTATTGTATCACAGCCGTCCACAATACGAGCACGAAGAGTCTCTGCATCTGGTACCCGGGTTGCTTAGACACGAGCTTTCAAATGCCCCCATAAATGAAAGTCAAGAGGGTTGAGGTCAGGAGAGCGTGGAGGCCATGAAATTGGTCCACCTCTACCAATCCATCGGTCACCGAATCTGTTGTTGAGAAGCGTACGAACACTTCGACTGAAATGTGCAGGAGCTCCATCTTGCATGAACCACATGTAGTGTCGTACTTGTAAAGGCACATGTTCTAGCAGTACAGGTAGAGTATCCCGTATGAAATCATGATAACGTACTCCATTGAGCGTAGGTGGACGAAACTAAAATGAGGTCTAACATGGGAATTAAGGGTTTCCGGACACATGTCCACATAACATCTTTTCTTTATTTGTTTGTGAGGAATGTTTCCTGAAAGTTTGGCCGTACCTTTTTGTAACACCCTGTAGGTTCTATGGAGAACAGATCTTGTTTACTTTCGTAAAAGATTCTCTCTCATTGCACACTTTGGCAGCAAACCACGAAGAATGCACAACTTCACCAAATACTGGCGAGGATATCTGGTTTACTGGATCGACAGCTTCAACAATTCGATTTCTCAGTTCTTAAAGATAGCCGCCACATATTGGACAAAGACTTTTTTTTTAATGTGCCCCCCACAGAACAGAATCGCAAAGTGTGAGGTCTGGTGACCTGGCAGGCCAAAAACAATGAACAAGATCTTGTTCTCTGCCTCTTCCAATCTGACATTGTGGAATGGTGGTGGTAAGATAACGCCACATCTCGCGGTGAAGGTGAGGCGGGGTGCCGTCGTCGTCATCATCATCATCATCATCATCATCATCATCACCACCACCATCATTTAAGACTGATTATGCCTTTCAGCGTTCAGTCTGGAGCATAGCCCCCTTATAAAATTCCTCCATGATCCCCTATTTAGTGCTAACATTGGCGCCACTTCTGATGTTAAACCTGTTACTTCAAAATCATTCTTAACTGAATCCAGGTATCTTCTCCTTGGTCTGCCCCGACTCCTCCTACCCTCTACTGCTGAACCTATGAGTCTCTTGGGTAACCTTGCTTCTCCCATGCGTGTAACATGACCCCACCATCTAAGCCTGTTCATCCTGACTGCTACGTCTATAGAGTTCATTCCCAGTTTTCTTTGATTTCCTCATTGTGGACATCCTCCTGCCATTGTTCCCATCTACTAGTACCTGCAATCATCCTAGCTACTTTCATATCCGTAACCTCAACCTTGTTGATAAGGTAACCTGAATCCACCCAGCTTTCGCTCCCATACAACAAAGTTGGTAGAAAGATTGAACGGTGCACAGATAACTCAGTCTTGGTACTGACTTCCTTCTTGCAGAAGAGAGTAGATCGTAGCTGAGCGCTCACTGCATTAGCTTTGCTACACCACGCTTCCAGTTCTTTCACTATGTTGCCATCCTGTGAGAATATGCATCCTAAGTACTTGAAACCGTCCACCTGTTCTAACTTTGTTCCTCCTATTTGGCACTCAATCCGTTTATATTTCTTTCCCACTGACATTACTTTCGTTTTGGAGATGCTAATCTTCATACCATAGTCCTTACGTTTCTGATCTAGCTCTGAAATATTACTTTGCAAACTTTCAATTGAATCTGCTATCACAACTAAGTCATCCGCATATGCAAGACTGCTTATTTTGTGTTCACATATTTTGATCTCACCCAGCCAGTCTATTGTTTTCAACATATGATCCATAAATAATATGAACAACAGTGGAGACAGGTTGCAGCCTTGTCTTACCCCTGAAACTACTCTGAACCATGAACTCAATTTACCGTCAACTCTAACTGCTGCCTGACTATCCATAAAAAGACCTTAAATTGCTTGCAAAAGTTTGCCTCCTATTCCACAATCTCGTAGAACAGACAATAACTTCCTCCTAGGAACCCGGTCATATGCCTTTTCTAGATCTATAAAGCATCGATACAATTCCCTTTTCCACTCATAACACTTCTGCATTATTTGCCGTAAGCTAAAGATCTGGTCCTGCCAACCTCTAAGAGGCCTAAACCCACACTGATTTTCATCCAATTCGTCCTCAACTAATACTCGCACTTTCCGTTCAACAATACCTGAGAAGATTTTACCCACAACACTGATTAAAGAGATACCTCTGTAGTTGTGCCGTCATGTAAAAAAAGAAAAAAAAATCCTGCTGTCTTCGTAAAATTGAGAAAATAACCAGTTTTGCAGGATGTCAAGGCGTGACATTGCTGTCACAGTTTCCTCCGCAAAAAAAGAAAGGTTCATAAACTTTGTGAACAGAATCGGCACAAAACACATTCAGCTTCGGTGAGTCACTCTCTTGTTCGACGACGACCATAGGATTTTGTGGCCTCCAATTCATATACTATGGCTGTTTACTTTAACCGGCAGATGAAACGTCGATTCGTCCGAAAAGATGGGCCGTTCGGGAAATAGAGTGACATATTCTGACGAACTGAGACGCAAAATTAGTACCTTATGTCCGCTGGGGCGCAGTTGCTGCAGTGACTGCATCTTAAGGCTTCATACGCAGGCGGTGTTCCTGGGCAAACCACACCGCTGTGTGAGAAAAAGTTCCTGACCTGCCCGTCTTGTGGGCGCCGTGCGAACGCATCTCTGATACGCTCGACATTTTCACGAGACGTGCGTGGCAGACCAGTGCTCTTTCATTCGCAAATCCAACCAATTTCCAAGAATTTTGTATGCCAGCCATAAATCTGTTTGTGCAGAGGCGGCTTCTTACTGAGTCGATGGCGGAATGCACGTAGCACTTGACCGATAGATTAATTCCGCGCAAATTCCAACGATTTCTGTTGTGGTGTAGTCGCCATGTTGCTGTAAACAGCGCAGCCGTGTCGAAACTTTGAACCTTCCTCTTTCCAATGACATACACCATGTAGTAGCTGTAGTTTGCAATAAACAGCTGAAACCTGTTCTTCCTTTTTTAATTATCCGGTACGGTTTCTAATACATTGATTATTCGTTGCTGCTGTAGTGTGAAAGTATCATTGATAAGATTGTTCTAAATTAATTACTCAGCAAACCTGTATCTGACTGCGTCTGTGAACTTGTTTCTTGTACTCCTCCATTTTGCCAGAAATGCAACATGTATTTGACTCAGCAATAAAATTTAAGAGAGTAATGTCGTTTGTGCAATGGCATTAAGATGGTACTGGAAAATTAACTTTTGGCCCTGATGTTTACTTGGTTCTTTCATTGGCGGGTAACTTTACTACTCATTTTCATATTCAGTTGAAACAAAGGATACAATGTTGATTTCAATATATATATAGTTAAAATTTTAAGCCATACACAAAACCTACCGTAGCACGAAACACTCCTCCAAAAATTTTACCAAACTCTTACTGTGTCAAACCTTGGACATACAAATCCTAACTCTGAATATTATCTAACAAAACCAATTTGAAATCATTATATATCTTCTCTCATTTACGTGCTAAGGTTTGGCCTGGACAGCGAGTGCGACCTACCTCACAGCTGTCACCTCACGTCTGCTTCCTCTGGGCACCTAGCTGCGACTCCTCGGTTTTTTACTGCACGCGCCCGGCTCTCTTAACCATCAAAGAACCTCCTACTCAAAGATATTATACTCGTTCCACCTAGCGGTTGGCAACTACCGACTATATTCTGGAGCTACCCTGATCAGACCTTAGCACATGCGTTTCAAGTGTCATCTTGAAGCTGCGAGAAAGGACGACAGGCGTTCCAAGGCGCGGAAGCAGAGACACTGCTGAGGGCAGACGAACTAAGAGAGATATTGTTACATGAAGTAAACAGTAAGGGGAGAGCCTTGAGTAAATGCAGACGCCCCCGGACGCGGTCCCAGGGCGTTAGTTACTCTTCAAGGAATTAACATCATATGTCGTCTAGACGCTGTAGTAGGTTGTCACTGTAGAACTTTGTAACCAACAGCCACGTACTAGTGTATAAAGCTTGATGCAAGCCCTGAGAACAGCAACATCAGTAACTCACAAAGGTTAGAAAGTGCGCGAAAACTCCAAAACCTGCTGACCTAGGAGTCCCTACTTCGGCAAGCCCGAGGGGCGGGGCTAAATGGCGTATAACAATAATGTTGAAAGCCTTATTTGGCAGAGCAGTTACGTTTAGCTTACAGCTGAACAATGTTGATACCTAATACGGACTTACTTAGAGCAACTGCGTTAACATCCCCGCCTTAGAAGCAGTAAACCGTGAATGGCAGGCACCTGCAAGAGACGTACGGGATTGGCTGGGTGGCTTTAAGTGGGGAAAAACCAGAGCCCCCGCGCGACTCTTTAAAACCCCTAGATTCCGCATTTGGCAGAGTTCTCAGTCAGACGATCTGGGCGCCGAATCCGCGTCCGTCGACTCCAGCCTCGGTCCAGCTCCGCGTAAGTCTGCTCTCTCACTTGCAGAGCCTCAGTGAGCAGTGTCACATTCATTATGTTTTGTTCTGCGACTAAGTTGTTCCCTTAAGATGCTGCTAGTGTTTGCTACTGTGATTATCATCCACTCCTGGGTCTTCTGCGCTGGCTTCTGTTCTAACAGTGTTATTCATGCTTTTTCTAACCCTAGAACTACCCTGTAGTGTATTAGTTAGTTCCCTCTGGAACAAACAACTATTTCAAAACCCTTTTTGTCCGATAGTCTCCACAACGAGTTCCCTACCGAGTCTCACCACCTGCATTTCTAGTAAATGCCCGCACCAGTGTTGGCTCAGATAGAAGAAAAAGCTTAAATGCATTCACTGTGAATTGCCCTCCTGCCTTCTGCTCTGTACCACCCCGGAGCGCAGACTGACCAGCAACCCCTTTTTCCCTCTCCCACCTATGTCAGGACACAACAAGCTGCGTAATACTCCCGGCGACCCCTAGCCTCCACGGTGAACTCTGAACAGTATTAGTGGGTCCAGAAAGGGACTTTCACTCTGCAGCGGAGTGTGCGCTGATATGAAACTTCCTGGCAGATTAAAACTGTGTGCCCGACCGAGACTCGAACTCGGGACCTTTGCCTTTCACGGGCAAGTGCTCTACCATCTGAGCTACCCAAGCACGACTCACGCCCCGTCCTCACAGCTTCACTTCTGCCAGTATCTCGTCTCCTACCTTCCAAAGTTCCCGAGTTCGAGTCTCGGTCGGGCACACAGTTTTAATCTATCAGGAAGTTTCCTATCAGCGCACACTCTGCTGCAGAGTGAAAATTTCATTACCTCGTCTCCTGCCTTCTTTCAGGAGTGCTAGTTCTGCAGCAGGATAGCTCATGTAAAGTTTGGAAGGCAGGAGACGAGGTACTGGCAGAAGTGAAGCTGTGAAAACGGGGCGTGAGTCGTGCTTGGGTAGCTCAGATGGTAGAGCACTTGCCCGCGAAAGGCAAAGGTCCCGAGTTCGAGTCTCGGTCCGGCATACAGTTTTAATCTGACAGCAAGTTTCAGTATTAGTGGGTGTGTCATACAATGGTCGTGCCGGAATGCGATCTGTTTATGGGAGTAGGGCTGCTCGTGACGGGTGAGTCGCTACAGCCGGAGACGCGGCAGTGAGGTGCTGTAGCGGTATCTGCCGTACTGTGCGTGGCTGGCCGGTAGCGCCTGGGCCCCTAGGCCGCCCACCACGCACTCAGAAATAGACAGGGGAGGTCCCTGCCAGCGGCCAGGCTCTGATCTAGGTTACTACACCGAACGCTACTCAATGGACCCGGATTTACTATATGGCAGCCACGCGGCACCACCAACTGCACTTCTGGTCTCAAGACCCAAGGCTACACTATGCTGTGCCAGTCTCTTCACCTCCGAATAAAGACTACATACAACTGGACCCGCTTACAGTAGTCAAACCGTTGTCTCCCCGTACAATTTTCACACTCCACCTCCATAATCAAACTAGCTATTCTTTGGAGCTTCTGAGTGTGTTCTTTCAACGGATCCCCTTTTTTAGTCAAGTAATGCCATAAATTTCTCTTCTCCTCAATTCGATTCAGCACCTTCTCATTAGTTATCCTATCTATTCATCTAATCTTCAACATTTTTCTGTAGTTCCACATATCAAAAGCTTCTGATCTCTTCTGGTCTGAACTGTTTACCATCCGTGTTTCACTTTCATACAAGCCAGCAAACCACACAAATACTTTCAGAAAAAACTTCTAACGCTTACATTGATAGTGACTAATAGGCTTTCTTAGTCCATCTGCTATTTTCCTCTCTCTCTCTCTCTCTCTCTCTCTCTCTCTCTCTCTCTCTCTCTCTCTATCCATCTCCCCCTTCCCTCTGTCAGTCTGCTTCTCCACCTGCATAAAAAGTTCTCGGTTTACTTGCCGCGCCAAATTTGGATAAAATCCCGAGCTTTCGATGACTACCTCCGTCATCTTCGTCAGGGCTAAAACTGGCTGTCGTGGAACGGTTTTTTTTTTCCTTTATTGAATTTCGATTCCCCCCCAAAGGGGGGCGGACTGGCAGCAGCTTAGTATGCCGCTCTTTAGCCTACAGAATTTGTTTAAAAAGGTGAAGATAATACATAGTAGAAAACAGGCGATAAAATCGAAGACAAAGGGTAACATGACGAAAAAATCGTGATCATTAAAACAGAACAAAGGGATGATGATATTAATAAAAATACATACGAAGTCGACAGGTAAAATAATAGGCAGACAATTAAAAAAACACGGCGACAATCTGGTTTCTGTTCGCAAACGATATAAATTTCACACCCAGCGACAGCATGGTTTCTGTTCACAACATGGGTAAAGATGAAACAACACTGAACATGCACTGGAACACTACACTAAAATATGACATACCAGAACCGAGAGCACGTGGGGTGTAACTAGACAGTTGAGGGGAAGATAAAAAAGGAGGAAGGTGAGGAAAAGCGAAGGGGGGAGGGGGGAAAGGAGCCAATGGAGGATGAGGACCCATAAGAGGGGTGGGGGGGGGGTGCTAGACGTGACAAGGAGTGGGGAAGGCAGAGGACGGGAATACAAAGAGACTTGGGGGGGGGGGGGAGAAGGGAGGTAGGGAGAGGTTAGGCAAGGAGAAACACAGGATGGAAGGGGGAAGAGGGAGCCCAGGGAAAAGATGGAGGAAAGGAGGGGGTGAGGATCAGAGTTGATAGGAGGGATAAATGGAGGGAGAGAGGGCATCACCTGGGATGGGGAGTTGATGGAAGCCACCTTGGGAAATCAGATGAAGGGTGTAGAGATGGAGGGTAGGGGGTACACAACAGTGAAGGTGCGGCAAGGGGCGGGGATGGGAGAGGAGAGGAGAGGAGAGGAGAGGAGCAACCAGGGGGTGAGGGGAATCGAGGCGGCGGGAGGTGTAGAGTATGCAGATATGTTCGAGGAATAGGAGCAGATGGTGGAAAAGAATGAGGTCATAGAAGATCCGCGTGGGGGACGGGAGAAGTATACGGAAAACGAGGCAGAGTGCATGACGCTCAACGATCTGGAGGGATTTATACAGGGTGTTACAAAAAGGTACGGCCAAACTTCCAGGAAACATTCCTCACACACAAATAAAGAAAAGATGTTATGAGGACATGTGTCCGGAAACGCTTAATTTCCATTCTAGAGCTCATTTTGTTTTCGTCAGCATGTACTGTAATTCCTCGATTCAGCGCCATGATTTCATATGGGATACTCTATCTGTGCTACTAGAACATGTGCCTTTACAAGTAAGACACAACATGTGGTTCATGCACGATGAAGTTCCTTCACATTTCAGTCTAAAGATTCGTACGCTTAACAACAGATTCGGTGACCGATGGATTGGTAGAGGCGGACCAATTCCATGGCCTCCACGCTCTCCTGACCTGAATCCTCTTGATTTTCATTTATGGGGCATTTTAAAGCTCTTGTCTACGCAACCCCGGTACCTAATTTCAATCGCCTCTTTATAGACACTATTCCAAAAACCGGAAATGTTGGCAACTACCACAGTTTCTCAAATTTCACACTGTGTCCCTCATTTAGGCAGTGTTCTGCTACTGGCTGTTTTTCCGGCTGTTGTAGCCTCGTATGACGGCGATGTTCCACACACCTGTCATGCACTGTGCGAATCGAACGGCCAATGTAAGCTTTCCCACACTAACACGGAATTTTGTACACACCGGGTTTCCTAAGCACCAAATCATCTTTCACAGAGCCAAGCAGACCCCTTAGGTGGGCGGAACACACTCTTAATGCTAAAACTCCTTAAATGTGGGAAAGCTTACATTGGCCGTTAGATTCGTACAGTGCACGTCAGGTGTGTGGAACATCGCCGTCATACGAGGCTACAACAGCCGGAAAAATCGGCAGTAGCAGAACACTGCCTAAATGAGGGACACAGTATGAAATTTGATCAAACTGTGGTACTTGCCAACATTTCCAGTTTTTAGAATAGTGTGTATAAAGAGGCGATTGAAATTAGGTTGGCGGATAATTTGATCAACAGAGACAATGGGTTTCCTCTTAGCAAGACGTGGAATCATGTATTATCTCGCATCAAAACTGAACTTTCTTCGCTGCGGCCTTGATTGCGATATATCGTTGCCAGCAGTGTTCCACCTCCCTGTCTTGGAGGGCAGCATCCGTGATGGGCGGCGCATGCGCCGTGTACTGAACGGTGGCCTATATAGGACGTCGATTTGCAACCTGGCGGCAGTTCTCAGCGGGACTCATCAACAGAACCAGCATTTTCCTGAAGATTGCGACCAGTTGGATCGCCGAAATATCGAGTCAAGTTGATTTTTTAGGATCCGGCAGCAAACCCGAAGAGACTTTCAATGTTTACCATCCATGTTTGACTTCCATACAAGCGAGCACTCCGCACAAATACGTTCAGAAAAAACTTCTAACGCTTACATTGATTGTGAGTAGTAGGCTTTACGTTGCTATGTATTTATTCTAGTTTTTTCTTAGTTCACTTCCTGTTTTCCTCTCTCTCTATCCATCTCCCCCTCCCTCTGTCGATCCGCTTCTCCCCCTCTTTCCATCTCCTCCTTCACCCCTGTCCATCTCCTCACCTCACCTCACTCTAAGTTTATATCCTCGTTCCCCCTCTCTCCCTATTCATATCCTCCTTGTCTCTCTCTCTGTCCACCTACTCCTCCCCACCCTTCCCTTGTCCATCTCCTCCTCACCAACCCTCCCTCTGTCCATCTCCTCCCCCCATATTTGTGCCCATCTCCACTTCCCCTATCTGTATCTATCCATTACCATTTCTTTCTACGATGATCAGATGATTGGTTTGTGGGGCACCCTACTGTGCGGTTATCAGTGCCCTTACAAATTCCCAACCTTTGCTCAGTCCAAACTCGCCACTGACATTAATGATGATGAAATGATGAGAACAACACAAACACGCAGTCATCTCGAGGCAGGTGAAAATCCCTGACCCCGCCCGGAATCGAACCAGGAACCCCATGCTTGGGAAGCGAGATAGCGACCGCGAGACCATGAGCTGCAAACATTTCTATCTCCTCCTCTTTGCACATTATCACGCCTACCACTACAGGAGGTTGCTGGTTTTTACCCCCACTGTATTTCTTCCCAGACATATCTGTACGGAGTCTGGTTCAGATCGATCCAGGGGTTTCGGAGAGATTTTACCCCGTAGCTTTACCCACGTACACACGTCACATTTATTGACCATATTTCACAAATGTTTGTACACCTGCATCTCTACCTAATCTCACACAGCAGTTGTATTTTCTCACAGTATACATTTTATGACCTCATATCCCCTGGCCTGTGTGTCGTACAATGGTATATTTTTACAGCAAGTCAGTGGTATATACGAATACTGTCTGCAAAACGCGTTGCAAACAGAGTCAGTAGAAAAGAAGTAATGCGTGATGCGACAGTTTTTCCACGCATCTCAGTGTTTATGACGTTACGTCTTCTGAAGTGTGTATCGTCCAATGACAGTTCTGCAGGTGTATTCCGTGGTGTTAGTTAATACTGTCTGCAAAATAGTTCACGAATACTGCCACTGCTGAAAGAGTAATAAACTGGTATGTCATCCCTGAAGCGACATTTTTCTGCATGAACAGCGAAAATATAGTAAGGGATAAACCTTTCATCGTTTTTTGGAGTTGCCAGCGAACAAAAGTTTCGCAAAGGTCTGAAAATGTGTGTGGAGTTTGTTGCAGGTCCCTAATGTTCTCATTCTGAAATAGTAGAGGAATAAAATTTGGATATTCGATCATCGTGGACTACAGGTTCACACCCAACATCAGTCCTTTTATACTTACCCCAACAGCAATTATTTCCAGACGTCAGTGATATATGTCAGATTGGTTGGACGAGATCGGGAACTTACATTCCTCTATTTTTATAATATGTATGGGTATATATTTATTTACCACATGTTGTTGTTGTGGTCTTCAGTCCTGAGACTGGTTTGATGCAGCTCTCCATGCTACTCTATCCTGTGCAAGCTTCTTCATCACCCAGTACCTACTGCAACTTACATCCTTCAGAATCTGTTAATGTATTCATCTCTTGGTATCCCTCTACGATTTTTACCCTCCACGCTGCCCCCCAATACTAAATTGGTGATCCCTTGATGCCTCAGAACATGTCCTACCAACCGATCCCTTCTTCTAGTCAAGTTGTGCCACAAGCTCCTCTTCTCCCCAGTTGTATTCAATACCTCCTCATTAGTTATGTGATCTACCCATCTAATCTTCAGCATTCTTCTGTAGCACCACATTTCGAAAGCTTCTATTCTCTTCTTGTCCAAACTAGTTATCGTCCATGTTTCACTTCCATATATGGCTACACTCCATACAAATACTTACAGAAACGACTTCCTGACACTTAAATCTATACCCGATGTTAACAAATTTCTCTTCTTCAGAAACGCTTTCCTTGCCATTGCTAGTGTACATTTTATATCCTCTCTACTTCAACCATCATCAGTTATTTTGCTCCCCAAATAGCAAAACTCCTTTACTACTTTAAGTGCCATTTCCTAATCTAATTCCCTCAGCATCACCCCATTTAATTTGACTACATTCCATTATCCTCGTTTTGCTTTTGTTGATGTTCATCTTATACCCGCCTTTCAAGACACTGTCCATTCCGTTCAACTGCTCTTCCAAGTCCTTTGCTGTCTCTGACAGAATTACAATGTCAACGGCGAACCTCAAAGTTTTTATTACTTCTCCATGGAATTTAATACGTACTCCGAACTTTTCCTTTGTTTCCTTTATTGCTTGCTCAATATACAGATTGAATAACATGGGGGTAGGCTATAACCCTGTCTCACTCCTTTCCCAACAACTGCTTCCCTTTCATGTCCCTCGAGTCTTATAATTGCCACATACATTACAAAATATGTAGCCTATGTACACTCAACACATATTAGAGTATCATGTAACGGTCTGGAGTAAATCGGTCAAGAACTTTTAGATATTTCCGGTAACAATATTAGAAAACGATTTGTGTTTATATAGTACTATACACGTGTTTTATCGAGCACAGCAAGTTAGGTAGCGTCCGTGAAACGCTAAGGGACCAGTGCGGAATAAAGCGAAGCATCACGCCCGTGAAAATCTCCGAATGTCAACCTAATCAGCGAGCGGAGACGACGAAAGCAAGGTCAGGGGTAAACACGGAACTAAGAGAGCATGCCAGCGCGAATGAATTCGCGAGACGAACGCAAGCGGGCGAGGGCCGTGTATACAAAGAGTCGGAGCTAGGCCAGCATGGCATTGGCTCCAGATCCGTGCGGCCGAACTTGGTTAAGTTAGGACTCCGGAGGCACTGCCAAATGTATGTGACGCCACGCTGCTACGGTGTAGTCGCGGAACACTACGACTCTCGACCGCAAACAACTCCTCGTACCACATGCATGAGTCTGGCGGGGATATCAAATCTTACCAAAGACCTGTTTTACAGAAACGCTTTTCTAATCGCAGCCAGTCTGTCTTATATCCTCTCTACTTCGGCCGTCATTTGATATTCTGCAGCCTACGTAGGAAAACTGATTTATTATTATTATTATTATTTATTTTCGATTATTCCCATTTAAAGAGAGCGTTTGAACTTTAATTCCTTTATGGTGATTGTTCATGTTTTTTCTGTGCCCAAATTTTCTTCATGTGTTGACCGTGTTATTCCTTTCGCTCATCCTGGTCTCTTCTGTGTTGTGGTGTCAAATTTATGTTTTTTGATGATGTTCCTGAATTCAGTTCTATTTTCTGCATCGTTTACTGTTATGTGTACTTGTCTGAGGTCCTCTTCAACTTCTTTTATCCATTTTGTTTTCCCCCTGCCTGAGTTGATAGCTTATTATTATTATTCACCTATGGGCCCAATAGGACTAGACGAGGTACAACCAGACAATGTCGCTTTTAATGGTTGACCTCCCTTTGTGACCAAATTTATTTCATCCTTTCAGAATTAAGTGTCTTTCTTTCATCAGACCACGGTGTTCCGCCGGCCGTAGTGGCCGTGAGGTTCTAGGCACTACACTCTGGGACCGCGTGACCGCTACGGTCGCAGGTTTGAATCCTGCGTCGGGCATGGATGTGTGTGATGTCCTTAGGTTGGTTAGGTTTAAGTAATTCTAAGTTCTATGGGACTGATGACCTCAGAAGTTAAGTCCCATAGTGCTCAGAGCCATTTGAACCATTTTTTGAACCACGGTGTTCCAGTCCGTTTTCTAATTTCCCTCTGACCAACTTTCCAAGCGAATGTCTTTTGCCTGAATGTTTTTGTAACGACTGCTTGAGTTATATCGGCTACTTTAAGACCCTCCTTAATCGGAGCGGTCCATATGCCTGGTTCAGGATTAGCCGAGCGGTCTGAGGCGCTGCAGTACCGACTATGCGGCTGGCCCCGGCAGAGGTTCGAGTCCTCCCTCGGGCATATATATATATATATATATATATATATATATATATATATATATATATATATATATATATATATGTGTGTGTGTGTGTGTGTGTGTGTGTGTGTGTGTGTGTGTGTGTGTGTCCTTAGGATAATTTAGGTTAAGTAGTGTGTAAGCTTAGGGGCTAATGACCTTAGCAGTTAAGATTTCACACACATTTGAACATACTTGGCTCAGTTTTGGCCTTACTTCTGGTTTCGTAGAATTTTACTATTTGTTTTGTGAATCTAACGGGTGCCATCCTTTTAATGTGCCCGCGAAATTTTAGACTTCGTTTTCTCATGTTACCCATTATGTCTCTGTATTCTTATATTTCCTTATTACTTCTCAGCCTGTAAGGTTCACCAAGCGCGGTGTGCTGCCTATGACCGCAGAACAGGGAGTTCTGCGCTCATCGGCAGCACACCGCGCCTGGGACACTCGGCGGGCGGGGACCATAAACACAGCTACGACACCTGAGGATGTGATATAACGGTCCGAAACCGGTCGTGTGGAAATAAAGTAATTTACAACTGAAGCGGTATTTTCAACCCCTGCTGTAATGCTCAGTTGCGAATGTTCTTCCGACAGGATTGTTTCTACAAAAGTAAGTTAATGCGGATGAGTAGAACAAACCCGCAGTACTGGGATACAGCATTATAGTACTGTCCTGAGAGACACAGTCACGTCGTTTAAATATCTGAGCGCAAAGTTGCAGAGCGATGTGAAACGGAATGAGCATGTGAGGAAAGAAAAGGGTCGACTTCGGTTTATTGGGAGAATTTTAGGAAAGAGTGGTTGATCTGTAAAGGAGACCGCATATGGGACGCTTTCACGGTCTATTCTTGGGTACTGCTCGAGTGATTAGGATCCACACCAGATCGGACTAATGGAAGACATCGAAGCAATTCAGAGGTGCGCTGCTAGACTGGTTACCGGTATGTTCGAACAACACGTAACTGTTACGGAGATGCTTCGGGAATTCAGATGAGAATCCATGGAGGTAAGGCGACGTAATCGGGAAGGCCTAGTGAGAAAAATAAGAAAAGCGGCCATTTGAAGCTGACTGCCGAACGATTCTACTGACGACAACATACACTACTGGCCATTAAAACTGCTACACCACGAAGATGACGTGCTACAGACGCGAAATTTAACCGACAGGGAGATGCTGTGTTATGCATATGATTAGCTTCTCAGAGCATTCTCACAAGGTTATAGGCGGCGACACCTACAACGTGCTGACATGAGGAAAGTTTCCAACCGATTTCTCATACACAAACAGCAGTTGACCGGCGCTGCCAGGTGAAACGTTGTTGTGATGCCTCGTGTAAGGAGGAGAAATGCGTGCCGTCACGTTTCCGACTTCGATAGAGGTCGGATTGTAGCCTATCGCGATTGCGGTTTATTGTATCGCGACATTGCTGCTTGCGTTGGTCGAGATCCAATGCAGAATATGGAATCGGTGGGTTCAGGAAGGTAATACGGAACGCCGTTCTGGATCCCAACGGCCTCGTATCACTAGCAGTCGAGATGACAGGCATCTTATCCACATGACTGTAACGGATCGTGCAGCAACGTCTCGATCCCCGAGTCAACAGATGGGGACGTTTGCAAGACAACAACTATCTGCACGAACAGTTCGACGAAGTTTGTAGCAGCATGGATTATCAGCTCGGAGACCATGGCTGCGGTTACCCTAGAGGCTGCATCACAGACAGGAGCGCCTGCGATGGTGCACTGAACGACGAACGTGGTTGCACGAATGGCAAAATGTCGTTTTTTCGGATGAATCCATGTTCTGTTTCATGCATCATGATGGTCGCATCCGTGTTTGGCGACATCACGGTGAACGCACATTGGAAGCGTGTATTCGTCATGGCCATACTGGCTTATCACCCGGTGTGATGGTATGGGGTGCTATTGGTTACAAGTGTCTGTCACCTCTTGTTCGCACTGACGGCACCTTGAACAGTGGACGTTACATTTCAGATGTGTTACGACCCGTGGCTCTATCCTTCATTCGATCCCTGCGAAACCCTACACTTCAACAGGATAATGCACGACCGCATGTTGCAGGATACAGAAAATGTTCGACTGCTGCCCTGGCCAGCACATTCTCCAGATCTCTCACCAATTGCAAACGTCTGGTCAATTGTGGCCGAACAACTGGGTCATCACAATACGCCAGTCACTGCTCTTAATGAACTGTGGTATCGTGTTGAAGCCGCATAGGCAGCTGTACCTGTACACGCCATCCAAGCACTGTTTGACTCAATTCCCAGGCGCATCAAGGCCATTATTACGGCCAGATGTGGTTGTTCTGGGTACTGGTTTCTCAGGATCTATGCACACAAATTGCGTGAAAAGGTAACCTTATGTCAGTTCTAGTATAATATATTTGTCCAATGAATACCCGTTTATCATTTGCATTTCTTCTTGGTGTAACAATTGTAATGGCCAGAGGTGTACATTGCACGGAGGACCACGGAGATAAGGTACGAGAAATTATGTCTCGTACGGAAGCATACAGACAGTCATTTCTCCGTCGCTCTATTTGCGAGTGGAGCAGAAAGGGGAAGGACAAGTAGTGGTACAGAGTATCCGCCGCGAAGCACCTTCTGTGGGGAGTATGGATGTAGATTAGATGCGGATGTAGATGAATATGAAGGGGGAGGGAGGGGGGACTGTGCACCCTCCGCACCACACAGCCCGAAGAGTCTTCTGGAAGGAAGGGAGGGAGGGAGGGAGGGAGGGAGGGAGGGAGGGGGAGGGGGAGGAAGGAAGGAAGCAGCAGCTCGCTGGCCGCCCCCGCCTCCCTGACCTTCCACAAGGTTTATTTTCCGCCCGCTGCCTCACGCCGAGCCGCAAACAAACACACCAAGCGGACAGACAGCTACTCGGCCTGTTTGCCTCCGGGCCGCTACGGCTTTCAGGTCAGGGCACGAGCTTTCTTGTTCGCACAAGCCCAGCTCGCCATGTTCATCTACACCTATACTCCGCAAGCCACATGACGGTGTGTGGCGGAGGCTACCTTGAGTACCTCTATCAGTTCTCCCTTCTATTCCAGTCTCGTATTGTTCGTGGACAGGAAGATTATCGGTATGCCCCCGTGTGGGCTCTAGTATCTCTGATTTTATCTTCATGGTCTTTTTCACGAGATTTGCGTAGGAGGGAGCAATATACTGCTTGGCGCCTCGGTGAAGGTAGCCCTACGTGCTCGAAACTTCAACAAAAGCCCGTACCGAGCTACTGAGCGTCTCTCTTGCGTTGTCTTCCACTGGAGTTCATCTGTCATCCCCGTAACGCTTTCCCGATTACTAAATGATCCTGCAGCCGGTCGGAGTGGCCGCGCGGTTCTAGGCGCTACAGTCTGGAGCAGAGCGACCGCTACGGTCGCAGGTTCGAATCCTGCGTCAGGCATCGATGTGTGTGATGTCCTTAGGTTAGTTAGGTTTAATTAGTTCTAAGTTATAAGCGACTGATGACCTCAAAAGTTAAGTCGCATAGAGCTCAGAGCCATTTGAATCATTTTTGAAATGATCCTACAACGAAGCGCGCTGCTCTCCATTGGATCTTCTCTATCTCTCCTATTAACCCTTTCTGGTACGGATCCCACACCAGTGAGCAATATTCAGGCAGTGGGCGAGCAAGTGTATTGTAACCTTCTTCCATTGTTTTCGGATTGCATTTCCTTCGGATTCTTCCAATGAATCTCAATCTGGCGTCTGTTTACCGACGATTAATTTTATATGATCATTCCATTTTAAATCACTCGTAATGCCTACTCCCAGATAATTTAAGGAATTAACTCTTTCCAGTTGCTGACCTGCTATAATGTAGCTATGTGATAAAGGATCTTTCTTTCTATGTATGCACAGCACATTACACTTGTCTACATTGATATTCAATTGCCATTCCCTGCACCATCCGTCAATTCGCTGCAGATCCTCCTGCATTTCAGTACAATTTTTCATTGTTACAACCTCCCGATACACTACAGTATCATCCGCAAAAAGCCTCAATGAACTGCCGATGTTATCCACAAGGTCATTTATATATATTGTGAATAGCAACGGTCCTACCACACTCCCCTGCGGCACACCTGAAATCACTATTACTTAGGAAGGCTTCTCTCCATTGAGAATGACATGCTGCGTTCTGTTATCTAGCAGCTCTTCAATCCACTTACACAATTGGTCTGATAGTCCGCATGCTCTTACTTTGTTCATTGAACGACTGTGGGGAACTGTATCGAACGCCTTGCGGAAGTCAAGAAGCACGGCACCTACCTGGGAACCCGTGTCTATGGCCCTCTGAGTCTCGTGGACGAATAGCGCGAGTAGGATTTTACACGATCGGCTTTTTCGAAACCCATGCTGATTCCTACAGAGTAGATCTCTAGTCTCCAAAAGAAGTCATTGCACTCGTACATAATACGTGTTCCACTAACATGTTCTCGGTCACAGTGCGAGTTACACTCTAAGGTTGAGGTGCGATTGCAGGTCAAGGCAATGTTATGGCCTTCCAACCTAAATACCCAATATGATAGGAAATACTAATGAAGCGCGGAGTAATTTAAGAAGTGTCAAAATATGCCTATCTAGCTTGCGACATGAATTCCTAGACTTCCTGAATGCACTCGGTACAGTTCCGTACTGTCGCCTGATCTATGTGAATAAATGTGTGTGTGTGTGTGTGTGTGTGTGTGTGTGTGTGTGTGAGAGAGAGAGAGAGAGAGAGAGAGAGAGAGAGAGAGAGAGAGAGAGAGAAGCCAAATAATTTGCTCTAAATTGTAAATAATGTCCTTCAAAACAATCGCGAGCTATTGGGGCCCGGTGACATGGTACAGTCTCACCCATAAAAATTACATCGTTGTCTGGGAAGAGGAATTTGTGCAAATGGTCTTCAGGTAGCCGAACGCAACCATTTCCTGTCAGTTCTCGGTTCAGTTCGGCCAGAGGAAGCAGTCCATTCCATGTAAACATAGCTCACAACACTCTGGAGCCACCACCGGCTGGCGCAGTGTCTCGTTGACAACTTGGGTCCACGACCTAGTAGAGTCTGCGTCACACCCCCAACGCTACCATCAGCTCTTACCAACTGAAATCGAGATCCATCCGACCTGGCCACCGTTTTCCAGTAATCCACAGTCCAACCGACATACTCACGAGACCAGAAGATGATGATGAGGTGGGTTGAGGGAGCGCTCGACATCACAGTCATCAGCGGCCCGACGAAAAACCAACAGGAAATCTCATGGGTGGGAAGAGGAGGAAATTAGTGTTTAACGACCCGTCGACAACGAGGTCACTAGAGATGGAGCACAAGCTCGGATTAGGGAAGGAAATCGGCCGTGCCCTTTCAAAGGAACCAGCCCGGCATTTGCCTGAAGTGATGTAGGGGAAATCACGGAAAACCTAAATCAGGATGGCCGGACGTCTCATGGGTGGGGACGAAGGCTGTCCCCCACATGCAGAGCAGTTTATAACGTACTAAAGTCTGTCGCCCCCCCCCCCCCCCAGTTTAGGGATGAGGCCTGATAGTTCACCAAATTTCACCACTCTGCTAACACTGGTATCGCTATCTGTGAGGACGGTGGTCAGGTCTCCAGCGAGACCAAGGGCTGCCCTATTATCAGCATACAGGACACACGTAGCCACAATATGCTGAACTGAAAGCTGCACGCCACGAACTCCACAGAAAGGTGGATCCTCCCCCCAGAGGAGGAAGCCATGTGTGAAAGGGCTATGCCCGATGCGCAGTTCGGTAAGCAGAACCTCGTTCCAGCGGCGAGGCTTACAGGAAGTCCGCCAAGCTTTTGTGGACGGTTTGAGTGACCGCAGTTTGCTGTCCGACACCTGCAACCATTCAGTCTCCCACTGACGCATGATGCGTCTGTTAGAAATGAGATAATGGCA
This sequence comes from Schistocerca gregaria, assembly GCF_023897955.1. NCBI lineage: Eukaryota > Metazoa > Arthropoda > Insecta > Orthoptera > Acrididae > Schistocerca > Schistocerca gregaria. Next base: position 150,928,613 of record NC_064929.1, read on the forward strand.
TGCAACGGGATGCGACATAGATGGACAGCACCATCCCAACATGCTTCCTTGGCGGCTTTATCAGCCATGCCGTCGCCCTGTATCCCAACGTGGCCAGGTACCCAGCAAAAGATCCCTTCTTGCCACGGCGTTGAAGCCGCTGTAAGCAGGTATGGATGAGCTGAATCAGCGGGTCTACCGCATGCATATGGTGAAGCGCTTGCAGTGCACTGAGAGAGCCGGAACAGGCAAGACAACTCGTACGGTGAGGTCTGTTAACCCTGTCCAGTGCGATTAGAATGCCATACAACTCCACATCGTAATTTGTAAATCGTTCTGGAAGACGCACTTTGAAAACCTTATCAGGTAAAATCACAGAACAACCGACAGCATTCTCCTGCTGGAATCCATCTGTATAAATAACGATAGAGCTATGGTACGTACTTAAAATAGACCAAAACAAAGTTGTAAAAACCATATCTGGAGTACAAACCATCTCTGGAGTGAGGCTTAAAATCACTTTGGGCCTCTGAAGACACCAAGGCGGCAGTGCGTTCCATCCCTGGGTGTGTATTTTCATGCCCGAGAGATACAGATCCCTGAGGCAGGCCGTAGCACGTATACCAAATAGCTGGGTCGCGTGGGGCCGACTCCTCAATAGTCGTTCGAAGGCGGCTTGGCTCACTGAACTAAATGCCAACGACTGAGGTGACGCTGAGATTTTCAGCGCCTATAATGGAATGTAGTCGAATTAAGTCGGGTGATGCTGAGGGAATTAGATTAGGAAATGAGACACTTAAAGTAGTAAAGGAGTTTTGGTATTTGGGGAGCAAAATATCTGATGATGGTCGAAGTAGAGAGGATATAAGATGTAGATGGGCAATGGCAAGGAAAGCGTTTCTGAAGAAGAGAAATTTGTTAACATCGAGTATAGATTTAAGTGTCAGGAAGTCATTTCTGAAAGTATTTGTATGGAGTGTAGCCATGTATGGAAGTGAAACATGGACGATGAATAGTTTGGACAAGAAGAGAATAGAAACTTTCGAAATGTGGTGCTACAGAAGAATGCTGAAGATTAGATGGGTGGATCACATAACTAATGAGGAAGTATTGAATAGGATTGGGGAGAAGAGAAGTTTGTGGCACAACTTGTCCAGAAGAAGGGATCGGTTGGTAGGACATGTTCTGAGGCATCAAGGGATCACCAATTTAGTATTAGAGGACAGCGTGGAGGATAAAAATCGTAGAGGGAGACCAAGAGATGAATACACTGAGCAGATTCAGAAGGATGTAGGTTGCAGTAGGTACTGGGAGATGAAGTAGCTTGCACAGGATAGAGTAGCATGGAGAGCTGCATCAAACCAGTCTCAGGACTGAAGACCGCAACAACTACATCGAGCCAAAAGGATACGTCGCCGAATCCAGAGTGGTGGTTCACCAGCCTCTGCACACCGACTCTGAACTGGGATGGTCCGAAAGGCTCCAATCGATATCCGAAAGCCCGCATGGTGGACAGCTTCTAACATCCGGAGGTAGGAAGGACGGGCCGATCCATAGACCACGCTGGCGAGCCCAGAAGAGGCGTTGTAGGCGATATCGCGCTACTAGCCAAAACACTCGCGCCGTTCGTTTACTGCCGCAACGGCCTAGCGGGTACATTAGTCGCACATCCCTCATTGATTTCTGCCGTTATGTCACGTAGTGTTGCTTGGCTGTTAGCAAAGACAACTGTACACAAACGCCGCTGCTCTCGGTCGATAAGTAAACGTCGTCGGCCAGTGCGTTGCCCGTGATGAGAGGTAATGCTTGAAATTCGGTATTCTCGACACGCTCTTCACACTTAATTCCCTACCATTTCCAAAATGTCCCATGCGTGCAACTACGAAGACAACAGTTCTGGATCCAAGCAATCCAGGAATGGGTGTAACGGACATCAAGTCTAAAGGTATGGCACTGCATGCCAAACGAACATAGAACATAATGTTTAACGTTTCAGGGTTCATTACAGGAAAACTATACGACATTGTCGGGCCAGATAGTGTAGAGCCGCCGATGGAAGAAACAAAAAGACTACTGGCCATTAAAATTCCTGCACCACGACGATAACGTGCTACAACGCGAAATTTAACAGACAGGAAGAAGGTGCTGTGATATCCAGATAATTAGCTTTTCAGAGCATTCACACAAGGTTGGCGCCGGTGGCGACACCTACAACGTGCTGCCATTAGGAAAGCTTCCAACCAATTTCTCATACACAAACAGCAGTTGATCGGCGTCGCCTGGTGAAACGTTGTTGTGATGCCTCGTGTAAGGAGGAGAAATGCGTACCATCACGTTTCCGACTTCGATAGAGGTCGGATTGTAGCCTATCGCGATTGCGGTTTATCGTATCGCGACATTGCTGCTTGCGTTGGTCGAGATCCAATGACTGTTAGCAGAATATGGAATCGGTGGGTTCATGAGAGTAATACGGAACGCCGTGCTGCATCCCAACGGCCTCGTATCACTAGCAGTCGAGATGACAGGCATCTTACCCACATGGCTGTAACGGATCGTGCAGCCACGTCTCTAACCCTGAGTGAACAGATGGGGACGTTTGCGACACAACCATCTGCACGAACAGTTCGACGACGTCTACAGCAGCATAGACTATCAGCTCGGAGACCATGGCTGCGGTTACCCTTGACGCTGCATCACAGACAGGAGCGCCTGCGATGGTGTACTCGACGATGAACCTGGGTTCACGAATGGCGAAACGTTATTTTTTCGGATGAATCCAGGTTCTGTTTACAGCATCGTGATGGTCGCATCCGTGTTTGGCGACATCGCGGTGAACGCACATTGGAAGCATGTATTCGTCATCGCCATACTGGCGTATCACCCGGCTTCATGGTATGGAGTGCCATTGGTTACACGTCTCGGTCATCTCTTGTTCGCACTGACGGCACTTTGAACACTGGACGTTACATTTCAGATGTGTTACGACCCGTGGCTCTACCCTTCATTCGATCCCTGCGAAACCCTACATTTGAGCAGGACAATGCACGACCGCATGTTGCAGGTTCTGTACGGGCCTTTCTGGATACAGAAAATGTTCGACTGCTGCCCTGATCAGCACATTCTCCAGATCTCTCACCAATTGAAAACGTCTGGTCAATGGTGGCCGAGCAAATGGCTCGTCACAATACACCAGTTACTACTTTTGATGAACTGTGGTATCGTGTTGAAGCTGCATGGACAGCTGTACCTGTACACGCCATCCAAGCTCTGTTTGACTCAATGCCCCGGCGTATCATGGCCGTTATTACGGCCAGAGTTGGTTGTTCTGGGTACTGATTTCTCAGGATCTATGCACCGAAATTGTGTGAAAATGTAACCACATGTCAGTTCTAGTATAATATATTTGTCCAATTAACACCCGTTTATCATCTGCATATCTTCTTGGTGTGGCAATTTTAATGTCCAGTAGTGTAGAGACTAAATATGCTGGAATAGTACGGAATGTGGTCTGGAGAAATATCAGAAGTGATGTTCTTTCGTCTGACGTGATAACAGCGTGGTACAAGGTAGTCAACAACATCATCAGCACTAATGAGCGTCTCTTTGCCATCGGTTTAAGTGGCACAAAGCTCTGCAGCAAATGCAATGTCGTTGATAGTGGGCCTCATCGTTACACATGTGGATATCGGATTATCAGGTGGAGGTGGACTGGGGATAAAATTGCTCAAATAACAAGGACTTCAGCAAACAACGTACCGACTAACATTTTCTTCAGACCAGAAGAAAGTTACTATCCTCAGGCAAAAAATAACGCAGTGATTTGGTTAATGGGCAAATATACACGTTACGTTTTTAACAATATTGAGAGCGATGAACATATGGAACACAGGATGTATATGGAAAATGAATTCGAGAAAACACTTGAGTATCAGAATCACAATAAGAAATATGGTAACATGCTCCGAATTGTCTTAAACAGAATGGGTATAGGTTAGGAACTGGATTCCTGGTGGAGAGGGGATGGGTTGTGTCACGTTCCCGACCCGAACCTCACCTGCAAGTTACACATGAAAAATAAATCAGTCGTACAGCATACACAAGAATATGACGGAAAACATCTGGTGTCTGATATAAAGGAAGATCTTTAACTCCCTAATGATCCGTTTAGAAGGCTGGAACTGACAAAAATAACAAGGCAGTGAAGTATTTTGAGATGTCGCTATTTGGGACTGCTCTTGTGCCCACGTAATTTACCCTGAAAGGAACACACATCAAGGATTTGCTGAATGATTAATTTGGGTCTGAGAAACAGTAACATCAGAAATTGAGTGCGCCTTGATGCAATACACCTTGTTATTCGTTTATTTCTTTATTATCCCCAACTAGTTTCGGCGACAAATATCACCATGATCAGTGGATTTTTTTAAATCTAAAACATGCAGAAAATGGGATGGTTGTACAAACACAGTAAATCGTTATTACATTTTTACAAATCGTCTTTTGAAATATAGTTTTATATTGATACTTTCATACTATCTTATTTTATGTTACAGCATGTTTTAAGCAATTATTGGCGCTGTTTGCGACATATGTTCTCTGCTCTTTTTATTTTTCTGTTTACGTCTTTTTACTTAGCAAACATCATGTCACCTGCAACCATGTGAGCGGCTGTTAGTAAACAGTAAGTAAGGTGAACTTCGTATGTCAGCAGTATATACTTGGGGATGTGGCAGTGTTGTGGAAACCAGTTATTTGATGTGTACTGAGCTGTTGCTTAGCTATTCGTGTACTCACGTTCGTTGGGTGGTATGTGGCTGCTTTTATACACAGAAAAACAATTCGCGCGACAGTTTTTCATTGCCTTTCTCGCCACATGCGATACGCCTCTCGCGACACGATCAGAAACAAAGTGCAAAAGTTTTGTTTCTCTGTGTATAAAAGCAGCCACATACCACCCAACGAACGTCAGTACACGAATAGCTAAGCATCAGCTCAGTACACACCAAATAACTGGTTTCCACAACACTACCACAACCCCAAGTATATACTGCTGACATACGAAGTTCACCTTATAGTATTTGTTTGCTACCAGCCGCTCACATGGCTGCAGATGACACGATGTTCGCTTAGTAAAAAGACGTCAACAGAAAAAAGAGCACAGAAAATATGTCGCAAACAGCGTCAATAATTGCTTAAAATATGCTGTAACATAAAATAGGGTAGTATGAAAGTATCAATATAAAACTATATTTCAAAAGACAATTTATAAAAAATGTAATAATGTTTTACTGTGTTTGTACAACCATGCAATTTTCTGCATGTTTAAGATAAAAAAGAACACTGATGACGGTGATATTTGTCGCCGAAACTAGTTTGGGATAATAAAGAAATAAGTGAATAACAAGGTGTTTTGCATTAAGGCGGACTCAGCTTCTGATATTACTGTTTTTCTATGCAAACACAGACCAAATGGAAGAGTTCCAAGATAATATTATTGAGTCTGGGAAACGATAATGAGGGACCTCGGACTGCAGAAGAAGAAAATGTGCATGCTGAGCTGCCACCAGTTGAAGGTGACAGTGAAGGTGCTAAATTGTGCTACTGCTAGACACTCATTCTTTGAATGCTGTATTTATGACTGCAATTATCTGTCACCTTATTTATGTCAATACATTGTAGCCATTTTTGTTACTGTTTTTGTGGAATAATAATAAAAAAACGGTGTATAATGCAGTAACTCGCGTCGTGCGGCTATAATCACATCGGAAACCCCTTCACACGAATCACCTGACTACAAATTACACCTCTGCCAGTACATCATCTGCACGCAGTACTACCGCCATCTACATACACTGACGAGCCATAGGAACTGGTAAACTTGCCTAATGTAGGGCGCCGCGAGTTTGGTGACCTGCGCAAGTTTTTAAACTCAGAATAGTGTTCCTGGAGCCACTCAGTAGCAATTCTGGACGTGTGGGGTGTCGCGCTGACCTGCTAGAACTGCCCAAGTCCGTCGGAATCCACGATGGACACGAATGGATGTAGGTGATCAGACAGGATGCTTATGTATGTGTCACCGGTCAGAGTCGTATCTAGACGGTCCCATGTCACTCCAACTGAACACGCCCCAGACCATTACAGAGCCCCAACTTGCTTGAACAGTACCCTGCTGACATGCAGGGTCCATGGATTCATGATGGTGTCTCCATACCCGTACGCGTCCATCCGCTCGATACAGTTTGAAACGAGACTCATCCGATCAGGCAATATGTTTTCAGGCATCATCAGTGCAATGTCGGTGTTGACGGGCCCAGGCGAGGCGTAAAACTTTGTGACGTGCAGTCATCAAGAGTACACGAGTGGGCCTTCCAGTCAGAAAGCCCATATCTATGAAGTTTCGTTGAATGGTTTGCACGCTTACACTTGTCGACGGCCCAGCATTGAAATCTGCAGCAGTTTGCGGAAGGGCTGCGCTTCTGTCATGTTGAACGATTCTCTTCGGTCGCCGATGGTCCCGTTCTTGCAGGATCTTATTCCAGTCGCAGCGATTAGGAGATCTGATCTTTTACCGGATTCCTCGTATTCGCGGTAGACTCGTGAAATGGTCGTACGGGAAAGTCCCCCACTTCACTGATAGCTCGGAGATACTGTGCTCCATCGCTTATGCGCCGACTATAAACACCACTTCAAACTCACTTAAATCTTGATATCCCCTGCCATTGTAGCAGCAGGAACTGCGCAAGACACTTGTCTTATATATGCATTACGACCGCAGCGCCATATTTTGCCTGATCGCCTATGTATGTGAATACACATGTCTATACTAGTTTCTTTGGCGCTTCAGTGTATACAGGTTGGTATATATGTATACAGGGAGATCCATTGATAGTAACCGGGCCAACTATCTCACGAAGTAAGCATCAAACGAAAAAACTACAAAAAGAACGAAACTAGTCTAGCTTGAAGGGGGAAACCACATGGCGCTATGGTTGTCCCGCTAGATGGCGCTGCCATAGGTCAAACGGATATCTTTGTTTTAAATAGGAACTCCCATTTTTATTACATATTCGTGTAGTACGTAAAGAAATATGAATGTTTTAGTTGGACCACTTTTTTCGCTTTGTGATGAATGGCGCTGTAATAGTCACAAACGCGGAAGTATAACATTCCGCCAGCGCGGACGGTATTTGCTTCATGATACATTACCCGTGTTAAAATGGACCGTTTACCAATTGCGGAAAAGGTCAATATCGTGTTGATGTATGGCTATTGTGATCAAAATGGCCAACGGGAGTGTGCTATGTATTGCTGCTCGGTATCCTGGACGACATCATCCAAGTGTCCGGACCGTTCGCCGGATAGTTACATTATTTAAGGAAACAGGAAGTGTTCAGCCACATGTGAAACGTCAACCACGACCTGCAACAAATGATGATGCCCAAGTAGGTGTTTTACTTGTTGTCGCGGCTAATCTGCACATCAGCAGCAAACAAATTGCGCGAGAATCGGGAATCAAAAACGTCGGTGTTGAGACTGCTAGATCAACATCAATTGCACGCGTACCATATTTCTATGCAGCAGCAGTTGGATGGCGACGACTTTGAACGTCGTGCACAGTTCTTCCACTGGGCACAAGAGAAATTACGAGACGATGACATTTTTTTGCATGCGTTCTATTTAGCGACGAAGCGTCATTCACGAACAGCGGAAACGTAAACCGGCATAATATGCACTGTTGGGCAACGGAAAATCCATGATGGCTGCCGCAAGTGGAACATCAGCGACCTTGGCGGGTTAATGTATGGTGAGGCATTATGGGAGGTAGGATAATTGGCCCCCTATTATCGATGGCAATCTAAATCGTACAACGTATGCCGATTTCCTACGTAATGTTCTACCGATGTTACTACAAGATGTTTCACTGCATGACAGAATGGCGATGTTCTTCCAACATGATGGATGTCCGGCACGTAGCTCGCGTGCGGTTTAAGCGGTTCTGAATAGAATATTTCGTTACAGGTGGATTGGTCGTCGAAGCACCATACCATGGCCCGCACGTTCACCGGATTTCTTTTTGTGGGGAAAATTGGATATTTGCTATCGCGATCCAGCGACAACGCCTGACAACATGCGTCAGCGCATTGCCAATGGCTGTGCCAACATTGCGGAAGGCGAACTACTCGCTGTTGAGAAGAATGTCGTTACACTTATTGCCAAATGCATTGAGCTTGACGTTCATCATTTTGAGGATTTATTGCATTAATGTGGTATTTACAGGTAGGTAATCACGCTGTAACAGCACGCGTTCTCAGAAGTGACAAGTTCACAAACGTACATGTATCGCATTTGAACAACCTAAATAAAATGTTCAAACGAACCTACGTTCTGTATTTTAATTTAAAAAACCTACCTGTTACCAACTGTTCGTCTAAAATTGTGAGCCATACGTTTGTGACTATTACGGCGCCATCTACCACAAAGCGAAAAAAGTGGCCCAACTGAAACATTCATATTTATTTATGTACTACACGAATATGTAATAAAAATGGGGGTTCCTATTTTTAAAAAACGCAGTTGATATCCGTTTGACCTACGGCAGCGCCATCTAGCGGGACAACCATAGCGCCATGTGGTTTCCCCCTTCAAGCTAGACTAGTTTCGTTCTTTGTAGTTTTTTCGTTTGATGCTTATTTCGTGAGATAGTTGGCCCGGTTACTATCAATGGATCTCCCTGTATACATATATACCAACCTGTATACACTGAAGCGCCAAAGAAACTAGTATAGACATATGTATTCACATACATAGGCGATCAGGCAAAATATGGCGCTGCGGTCGTAATGCATATATAAGACAAGTGTCTTGCGCAGTTCCTGCTGCTACAATGGCAGGGGATATCAAGATTTAAGTGAGTTTGAAGTGGTGTTTATAGTCGGCGCATAAGCGATGGAGCACAGTATCTCCGAGCTATCAGTGAAGTGGGGGACTTTCCCGTACGACCATTTCACGAGTCTACCGCGAATACGAGGAATCCGGTAAAAGATCAGATCTCCTAATCGCTGCGACTGGAATAAGATCCTGCAAGAACGGGACCAACGACGACCGAAGAGAATCGTTTAACGTGACAGAAGCGCAGCCCTTCCGCAAACTGCTGTAGATTTCAATGCTGGGCCGTCGACAAGTGTCAGCGTGCAAACCATTCAACGAAACTTCATAGATATGGGCTTTCTGACTGGAAGGCCCACTCGTGTACTCTTGATGACTGCACGTCACAAAGTTTTACGCCTCGCCTGGGCCCGTCAACACCGACATTGCACTGATGATGCCTGAAAACATATTGCCTGATCGGATGAGTCTCGTTTCAAACTGTATCGAGCGGATGGACGCGTACGGGTATGGAGACACCATCATGAATCCATGGACCCTGCATGTCAGCAGGGTACTGTTCAAGCAAGTTGGGGCTCTGTAATGGTCTGGGGCGTGTTCAGTTGGAGTGACATGGGACCGTCTAGATACGACTCTGACCGGTTGACATATGGGAGCGCCATCTAGCGGGCCAACCATAGCACCATCTGGTTTCCCCCTTCAAGCTAGGCCAGTTTCGTGCTCTGTAGTTTTTTCGTTTGATGCTTATTTCGTGAGATATTTGGCCCGGTTACGATCAATGGACGACCCTGTACAAGTGCGTATCGCTATCCCATGGCCTGCCAGCTCTGTGTATGTGGCTGGACGGCGCGGCTTGCACAGCTTGCAGCACCTAGCGGTGAGGTGAGGCGGGGCTGCGGAAGGCGGTCATCCGGCGCTCCTCCCGGACCTACGGCGGGGACCGGCCGCGCGTAGAAAGTCCAGTCAACTCCGGGCCGTCTGTGCTCTCCTCTCTTCTCTTCCTTTCTCCCGGCTGATCGGCCACTCACGACTCTCCGTTTTGTGGGCCGCTGACCTACACACACACACACACACACACACACACACAAACACACACACACACACACACACACACACACACACACACACACGGCCCTGAACCTGACCAGCTTTCTTCGTCGTCTGCTCTCGCCCCTGCCCCGTGCAGCCACGGCGCTTGCTGCTATAGCGGGAAGCTCTAACGACTGCCCGCTCTTCACGTTTTCCAAGACGCACTGACCAACTGCCGAACAAAGGCGCTGCACCTGGAGACGTTAGAAGGCGGTTAAAACCGATACCTGTATTTTATAGTCCGCCCCACGAAAGATGGGGTTTCGCGCATGCCGAGGCATGGACTGCGTTGCATTTTTGGCGATTCCAAACGACAGCTGCGCTCCGCGCATTCTTGCCACCACCATCTGTGATGACAACTCGCAACAAATCGAATGGAAAGTCACGAAACAACTCGCCACGATCGTGTTTAATGCTGGCATTAGCTACGGCATTCACAGCAGAACACTTCTGAACGCCCATTGGCTGTCGGGGAATACTTGACGTAGATGCACGGTACAAGCCTTCCACGTACCCGACTCATACGATAATAGTTGGTGGTGACTAATTTACCCTCGATATCTTGGCGAAGATACATGTTTAATTCCGGAGGTACGCATAATATATCATCCGAAATTGTGCTAAACGCATTCTCTGTAAATTATTTCGAGCAGTTAGTTCATGAGCCCACGCGAATAGTAAACGATTTTGAAAACACACTTGACCTCCTAGCAACAAATAATCCTGAGTTAGTAACGAGCAGCTACGGTCGCAGGTTCGAATCCTGCCTCGGGCATGGATGTGTGTGATGTCCTTAGGTTAGTTAGGTTTAAGTAGTTCTAAGTTCTGGGGGACTGATGACCAGAGTAGTTAAGTCCCATAGTGCTCAGAGCCATTTGAACCATTTTTTTTAATAACGACCATCAAACCGATTCAGGGGTTAGTGAACACAGGGTTGTCGTAGCGAGATTTAATATTGTAGTCCCCAAATCCTCGGAAAAAAGCGAAAAATAAGCAGATAAAAATTCACTCATTCCAAGTTAATAATGTAAGTGTAGACCAGATGTGACTTGAATTCAAAGAAATAGTATCGGTAGCAATTGAGAGTTTTATACCATATAAATTAACAAACGGCGGAGCTGATCCTCCTTGGTACCGAAAACGGGTTAGAGCACTGTCGCACGAACAACGGAACAAACATGCCAAATTTACACAGACGCAAGATCCCCAAGATTGGCGATCTTTTACGGAAGCTTGAAATTTAGCGCGGACTTCAATGCGAGATGCCTATAACAGTTTCCGCAACGAAACTTTGTCTCGATACCTGGCAGAAAATCCAAACAGATTCTGGTCGTATGTGAAGTATGTTAGCGGCAATAAGCAATAGCAATAGAAATGGAGATACTATCGAAGACAGTGCTGCCAAAGCAGAGTTACTAAACAGTTTTGCGAAATGCCTTCACAAAAGAACACCGAGTAAATATTCCAGAACTCAAATCGAGAACAGCTGCCTACATGAGTAACGTAGAAGTAAATATCCTCGGAGTAGTGATTTCTAGCGTTCGTCAAGGTAGTGATATAGGCCCTTTGCCGTTCCTTATCTATATAATCACGTAACGAAAGCAAGTCTTCTTGTCCAGACTGTATACAAATTAGGTTTCTCTCAGAGTATGCTGATGGGTTAGCTCCATACTTAACAATTATATACAACCGTTCACTCGACGAAAAATCCGTACCCAAAGGCTGGAAAGTTGCAGAGATCACACCAATATTCAAGAAAGGTAGCAGTAATCCACTAAACTACAGGTCCATATCGTTAACGTCGATATGCAGCCTGATTTTAGAACATATATTGTGTTCGACATTATGAATTACGGCGAAAGAAACCGTCTATTGACACACAGTCAACATGGATTTAGAAAACATGGTTCTTGTGAAACATAACTAGCACTTTACGCTCATGAAGTGGTGTTGAGTGCTATTTCCAAGGAATTTCAAAACGATTCCGTATTTCTGGATTTCCGGAACGCTTTTGTCAAGGTACCACACAACCGGCTCGTAGTGAAATTGTGTGCATATGGAATATCGTCTCAGTTATGTGACTGGATTTATGATTTCCTGTCGGAGAGGTCACAGTTCGTAGTAAATGACGGAAAGTCATCGAGTAAAACAGAAGTGATTTCTGGCGTTCCTAAAGGTAGTGATATAGGCCCTTTGCTGTTCCTTATCTATATAACCGATTTGGGAGATAATCTGATCAGCCGTCTTCGGTTGTTTGCAGATGACGCTGTCGTTTATAGAGTAATGAAGTAATCAGAAGATCAAAACAAGCTGCAAAACGATTTAGAAGAAATATCGGAATGGTGCGAAAAGTGGCAGTTGATCTTAAATAACGGAAAGTGTGAGATCATCCACATGAGTGCTAAAAGGAATGCGTTAAACTTCGATTAAACGATAAATCAGTCTAATCTAAAAGCCGGAAATTCAAGTAAATACATAGATCTTACAATTACGAACAACCAAAGTTGGTAGGAACACATAGAATATGTTGTGGGGGGAGAGCAAACCAAAGACTGCAATTTATTGGCAGGACACTTAGAAAATGTACCAGACCTACTAAGGAGACTGCCTACACTACGCTTGTCCGTCCACTTCTAAAATACTGTTGCGCGTCGTGGGATCCTTACCAGATAGAACTGACTGAGTAAATCGAAAAAGTTCAAAGAAAGGCAGCACGTTTTGTATTATCGAGAAATATGAGTGAGAGTGTCACAGAAATGACACAGGATTTGGGCTGGAAATCATTAAGAGATTTTCGTTGCGACGGAATCTTATACAGAAATTCCAGTCACCAACTTACTTCTCCGAATGCGAAAATTTTTGTTGACATCGACGTACATAGGGAGAAACGATCACCATGATAAAATAAGGGAAATTAGAGCTCGTACGGAAAGATATAGGTGTTAATTCTTTGCGCGCGCTATTCGAGATTGGAATAATAGAGAATTGTGAAGGTGGTTCGATTAACCCTCTGCCAGGCACTTAAATGTGATTTGCAGGGTATCCATGTAGATGTAGATGAAGCCTAAACTTGACCGCCATCGTTCGTGACTCCAGCTATAGTTCCGAATAACCGATATTTTTCGGTATTTGTTTGATCTTCGTTATAACAACTGTTTTTTTTTATTTCTTATAAATAAGCGGACAAAAAACCAAAATATCAATCAGCAATAGCAGCAGTGCTGAAATTTTTGGATTTCAAATAAACTTAAAAAAAAGAGCAATTCTTACTCCTAAAATTTCCATTTCTTTAATATATTGCGTTATTGTAGAAAATGAGAAAACCGATCACTGTTATTTTAACAACAATGACGACAGATCAAGCAACAATCACGTGACAAAAGAACTGCTACAACATTTCCGAGACAATAATGTCCCCGTTGCCGTGTGTCCTGTCTTACGGTACGCGAGTACGTGCCGTGTGCAAGAGTTGCCGCCCCCCCCCCCCCCTCATCTGTACACTAGTTTCTCGCATTCGTCGCCAGACACCCACAAAAAACTTATAAATTAATTTATTCGTGTGTCTACGTAATAACCCATTTTTCCTTGTAGCCCTTGAAAACGTTGAAATTAACACAAAACACAAAAAATAGAGTTCTTCAACCTCAGTTTTCACCCTTTACCACTGACATTCCTAATGTCCTAATAGTGGTATGACCCTCGATTACAACACGATTTTTGAGTACAGTTTCAAATAATTAGAATCAGTAAGAGTACATCCTTGTTTTTTTTTTGTAGTGTTCAACCACATACGAATTTTCGTGAAAAGCAGCTAACGGTGGACAGACACAGCTTTCTTTTATTTGGTTATTTAATGTTGATTCTATGTATCTTGAAACTGAGGGAGTCAAGATTTTAGCCGCGCGGGATTAGCCGAGCGGTCTTTGGCGCTGCAGTCATTGACTGTGCTGCTGGTCCCAACGGATGTTCGCGTCCTCCCTCGTGTGTGTGTGTGTGTGTGTGTGTGTGTGTGTGTGTGTGTGTCCTTAGGATAATTTAGGTTAAGTAGTGTGTAAGCTTAGGGACTGATGACCTTGGCAGTTAAGTCCCATAAGATTTCACACACGTGTTAACATTTTTTTTTTTCTTTTGGAGTCAAGATTTTTCAATCTTAGTCCGATTTCTACGATTACTACAGGAGATAATATGAATAAAAACAGAAACTCGCTTATTTCAGAAACCGGTTATTTTGAGCCTTTTTAACTCTCAGGTTTAACTGGCACTGAAAAAAGAAGAAAAAAATCATGATGTAACCGAAACTGGGTATCGGTTTCAGCTATAACCGCCGCCCCTAAGGCCCGCCCCCCCCCCCCCCCCCCACTTGCAGCAAATCTACTACTTAGGTATCTATTTTTCCTTTTTTCTCAAATTCACGTCGTGTGATTAGTGTTTTCGTGACTATTATCCGTATCCAGTATGTATATATTTGTTTTATACATTTTCTGTGCAATCTATATTTGTTCCAGCCTCATTTCCCCCTTTTTCACTAAGGCATAAGATTAAATTGAGTGACTGTATGAGAACAGAGGATGACTTGGATGGAATTTATAACTTGCGTGAAGAATATGTGCTTGGCCTAAATGGGGGAAATGTAAATTTATGCAGATGAGTAGGAAAATCTGTTATGTTCAAAAATGGTTCAAATGGCTCTGAGCACTATGGGACTTAACATCTATGGTCATCAGTCCCCTAGAACTTAGAACTACTTAAACCTAACTAACCTAAGGACATCACACAACACCCAGCCATCACGAGGCAGAGAAAATCCCTGAGCCCGCCGGGAATCGAACCCGGGAACCCGGGCGTGGGAAGCGAGAATGCTACCACACGACCACGAGATGCGGGCTGTAATGTTCGAATACAGTATTAGTCATGTGCTGCTCGACAGTCTGGATGCTTGAATGTCTAGGCGTAACGTTGCGAAGCGACATGAAACGGAACGAGCATGTAAGGAATGCAGCATGGAACGCGAATGATCGTCTTCAGTTTATTGGGCGAAGTCCAGGAAAGTAGGCGATGTCTGTAAAGGAAACCGTGTGTACCACACCTGCGTGACTAGTTGTTTGAGTGCTGCTCCAGTTTTCTGGATCCCCACCAGGCTGTATTAAAAGACATGTAAACAATTCAGAGATGTGCTACTGCATTTGATACCGGTAGGTTCGATCAAGATGCGAGTATTACGGAAATGATATGTGAACTCAAGTGGGTATTCATGGAGTAAACACGACCGCAAAACACTGTTAAGAAAGTTTGCTACAGAAAGATATTCCTGCCACCAACACACGTCTCGCGTAAGGACGGCGAAGAAAATTTAAGAGAAATCAGGACAGTCGTTTTTTCCTCGCTCCATTTGCGTAGTGGAACAGCAGAGGGAATGATTAACATTGCTACCCTCCGCCATGCACCGTATCGTGACTTGCAAAGTACGTATGCAGATGCACCGAAAAACCGGGTTCTACGATACTGCATAGCACACGACCCAACAAAGGTCGCGGCAAGAAGGTATGAACATCGTCAGTCGACTACGACAGCAGCTTCAGAGCACATGGTACGAGGCGTTTTTTCTAAGTAAGTACCGTTTTGAAATTAAAAAAGACGTCCAAAGATATCTCTATAATTTTATTTTTGCATAAAAGCCTGTACCTTAATCTACGCACTGACGCCATTACAGTCTGGTTCTTCCTTGTTTAGCTGGCCGGAGTGGCCGAGAGGTTCTAGGCGCTACAATCTGGAATCGCGCGACCGCTACGGTCGCAGGTTCGAATCCTGCCTCGGGCATGGATGTGTGTGATGTCCTTAGGTTAGTTAGGTTTAAGTAGTTTAACTTCTAGAGGACTGCTGATATCAGATGTTACGTCCCATAGTGCTCAGAGCCATTTTCTTCCTTGTTTACGTTGTGTACTGAGTGTTTAAGATGCCCCCGATAATCTTGAGTCCCGCCGACTGTGAAGTACGGGCTCTTATAAGAGTTTTTAGTGCTAAAGACCTAAAAGCGATCGATATTCATCGTGTCATCTGTGCAGTTTACGAAGAAAACATTATGAGTGATGGAATGGTAAGGAAGTGGATGAAAGCATTTAAAGATGGCCGGACAAATGTGCATGATGAACAACGGAGTGGGCGTCCTTCGGTCCTTAATGAAAGTTTGGTGCAGGAAGTGGACAATAAGGTGAGAGAAAACAGACGCTTTACGATTTCCACCTTGCGGGATGACTTTCCCAATGTTTCTCGTAGTGTTTTGTATGGCATTGTGACCGAGCACTTGAATTACCGAAAATTGTGCGCACATTGGGTACTTTCCTTGAGCGGTGCCACAACGACGGTGATGATTTCTTAAGTCAAATTGTTACGGGCGATGGAACATGGGTGGCCTACGTCACACCAGGATCAAAGCAACAGTCCATGGAAGTTGAGCAAGGGCATCGTTTTGCTGCAAGACAATGCCCGTCCGCATGTGGCGAATCAGACCAAAGGTCTCATCACATCTTTTCGATGGGAAATTCGAAATCATCCTCCGTACAGCCCCAATCTTGCGCCCAGACGATTAAGTCAAAACAGTGGTGATGCAGTGGCTAACAAGTCAGGCGGCAGACTTTTATGAGGAGGGTATTCCAAAATTGGTACACCGTTATGACAAGTACCTCAATATTGACGGAAATTATGTAGAAAAGTAGATTAAGGTACAGGCTTTCATGTAAAAATAAAATTGAGATATCTTAGCACGTCTTTTCTTAATTTCAAAACGGCACTTACTTAAAAAAACACGCCTCGTATTTAGCGATTCAGACGGAGCGTGTGACACGCATATTAATACAAAACAAAATATTTATTACAATTAATACCCCATCCCAACTGTGATTCCTGCAGAGCTGAAGAGGGCATATAACGTGATACATTCAACTACCTATAAACAATTTCAGTGCGCAACGTTTAAAAAAATTAGAGGTTACTTCTCTCACAAAAGATATTAGCTCCATTACTAAATGAACTTGGCATTTCTGTAAATGGCGTTTAAAAAGGCTACGAGCTTTTGTGTGTTTCATTATGTATTCCTCCTTATGTACAAATAATGAGGTTTATTTTTTTAAAAAATCTGTATCCGCTATTACAATGTTGCAGTCAGATGAATAGATTAATGGACGAGGGCGAGCTGAAAAAGTAATGTCTTCTAACTTTTTATTCTGTTGAGGTATTACATGCCTTGCATATTACTCGGTCGGCTTACCCACTTGGCTGATAAGTTGCAACGCTCTGCCGCTAGAGGGCTCCGAGTTGCAGCTTGTAACATAGCGCTGTATAACTTAAATACGTCGGTGCGTGAGAACAGTGTGCTGTAATCAAAAAACCGAAAGCGTGAGCTCGAAGGGAGTGTCCACGCATTGAACACCCTCTCTTTCAGCACAATAACGGCGGACCACGCACGAGCGCTGCGACATCTGCAACAGTCCGACGCCTTCGCTTCACTGTCGTCCATCACCCTTCACACACTCACGACTTTGCCCCATCCAATTTTCACCTGTTTCCAAAATTTAACGGAAATCTTCGAGGACTTCTCTTCGACAGTGAAGGAGTGGTACTACTAAATACCTAGTAAATACAATTACGAACAACTTAAATTGGAAATAACACACAGAAAATATTGGAGGGAAGGCAATCCAAAGACTGCGTTTTGTTGGCAGAACACTTAGAAAATTTAACAGATCTAATAAAGAGACTGCCTACACTACGGCTGTCAGTTCTATTTGCAGTACTGTTGTGCGGTGTGGGATGCTTACCAGATACGATTAACTGAATACACCGAGAAAATTTAAAGAAGAACAGCACGTTTTGTATTATCGCGAAATAGTGGATAAAGTGGCATGCCATGATAAGGGATTTGGGGTAGATATAATTAAAACAAAGGCGGTTTTCGTTGCGGCGGAATCTTCACACGAAATATCAATGACCACTTCCCCAGCTTGTTGACGCCGGCCCACATAGGGAGAAAAGATCATCATAATAAAGTAAGGGGAATCAGAGCTCGCACGAAAAGATTTGGATGTTCGTTTTTTCCGCGCACTGTTCCAGATTCGAATAACAGAGAAGGTGGTTCGATGAACACTCTGCCAGGCACTTAGGTGTAATTTGCCTAGTACCCATGTACTGGTTGATCAAAAAACTTATACAAGTTTGAAAACTGAATATATCACGGAATAATGTAGATAGAGAGGTACAAATTGACACACGTGCTTGGAATGACATGGGGCTTTATTAGAACCAAAAAAAAAAAATACAAACGTGCAAAAAATGTGCGACAAATGGCGCTTCATCTGATCAGAATAGCAATAATTAGCGTAACAAAATAAGACAAAGCAAAGCTGATGTTCTTTACAGGAAATGCTCAATATGTCCATCAATCCTCAACAATAGCTGTAGTCGAGGAATAATGTTGTAAACAGCACTGTAAAGCATGTCCGGAGTTATGGTGAGGCATTGGCGTCGGATGTTGTCTTTCAGCATTCCTAGAGATGTCGGTCGATCACGATACACTTGCGACTTCGGGTAACCCCAAAGCCAATAATCGCACGGACTGAGGTCTGGGGACCTGCGAGGCCAAGCGTGACGAAAGTGGCGGCCGAGCACGCGATCACCACCAAACGACGATCGCAAGAGATCTTTCACGCGTCTAGCAATATGGGATTTTTTTTTCTAATTAAACCCCATGTCATTCCATGCATGTGTGTCAATTTTTACCTCTCTATCTGCATTATTCCGTGGCTTAAGTTTTCAAATTTATACTCACTTTTTGATCACCCGGTAGATATACACCCCTGGAAACTGAAATAAGAACACCGTGAATTCATTGTCCCAGGAAGGGGAAACTTTATTGACACATTCCTGGGGTCAGATACATCACATGATCACACTGACAGAACCACAGGCACATAGACACAGGCAGCAGAGCATGCACAATGTCGGCACTAGTACAGTGTATATCCACCTTTCGCAGCAATGCAGGCTGCTATTCTCCCATGGAGACGATCGTAGAGATGCTGGATGTAGTTCTGTGGAACGGCTTTCCATGCCATTTCCACCTGGCGCCTCAGTTGGACCAGCGTTCGTGCTGGACGTGCAGACCGCGTGAGACGACGCTTCATCCAGTCCCAAACATGCTCAATGGGGGACAGATCCGGAGATCTTTCTGGCCAGGGTAGTTGACTTACACCTTCTAGAGCACGTTGGGTGGCACGGGATACATGCGGACGTGCTTTGTCCTGTTGGAACAGCAAGTTCCCTTGCCGGTCTAGGAATGGTAGAACGATGGGTTCGATGACGGTTTGGATGTACCGTGCACTATTCAGTGCCCCCTCGACGATCACCAGAGGTGTACAGCCAGTGTAGGAGATCGCTCCCCACACCATGATGCCGGGTGTTGGCCCTGTGTGCCTCGGTCGTATGCAGTCCTGATTGTGGCGCTCACCTGCACGGCGCCAAACACGCATAGGACCATCATTGGCACCAAGGCAGAAGCGACTCTCATCGCTGAAGACGACATGTCTCCATTCGTTCCTCCATTCACGCCTGTCGCGACACCACTGGAGGCGGGCTGCACGATGTTGGGGCGTGAGCGGAAGACGGCCTAACGGTGTTCAGGACCGTAGCCCAGCTTCATGGAGACGGTTGCAAATGGTCCTCGCCGATATCCCATGAGCAACAGTGTCCCTAATTTTCTGGGAAGTGGCGGTGCGGTCCCCTACGGCACTGCGTAGGATCCTATGGTCTTGGCGTGCATCCGTGCGTCGCTGCGGTCCGGTCCCAGGTCGACGGGCACGTGCACCTTCCGCCGACCACTGGCGACAACATCGATGTACTGTGGAGACCTCACGCCCCACGTGTTGAGCAATTCGGCGGTACGTCCACCCGGCCTCCCGCATGCCCACTATACGCCTTCGCTCAAAGTCCGTCAAGTGCACATACGGTTCACGTCCACGCTGTCGCGGCATGCTACCAGTGTTAAAGACTGCGATGGAGCTCCGTATGCCACGGCAAACTGGCTGACACTGACGGCGGCGGTGCACAAATGCTGCGCAGCTAGCGCCATTCGACGGCCAACACCGCTGTTCTTGGTGTGTCCGCTGTGCCGTGCGTGTGATCATTGCTTGTACAGCCCTCTCGCAGTGTCCGGAGCAAGTATGGTGGGTCTGACACACCGGTGTCAATGTGTTCTTTTTCCATTTCCAGGAGTTTAGATGTAGATCAGGTGAGGTTGTGACTCGGTTAACCAAATCAAACATTTTACAGTGACGGCATCAATAAACAAGTCTCTTGTTGGGAGATGTGTGTTAGCCGCCAGGGTTACTATGTTGAGCAATAAATACGTATACATGAAGAATGAAGATGTATAATGTTAACAAAGCTTGTTTTATTTGAAACACTTTGAGAGATCACAGAAATTCGGAGGCATTCCAGTTACTTTTTGATCACGCCTGGTACAGACTTTCTTTACCACGGCCAGTATTTCAGTGTTACTTTGAACGTCCAGTACTGAGTTCAGCGACGTGACGTTGACGTTCCGCCTAGTGTAGAAACAGTGCCGTTTTGCGGTGACGGTGATGTTCAGTATGGGTCGACCTTTACTCTGACGGCAGGGAGGTGTCCGCAGACAAGGGCTGACGTATCGCGTTCGGAAATCGGCCGCCACGCCGGCTATTGTCTAGCCTCCGGCGATTGTTCTGCCCCCTGATTAAGGCTGGCAGCCGGAGAAGAGAATCGGATACGTAGATGACGCGCTTTCTGCCGACACGTATCGGATTTTAGCGCGCGGAACGCTCCACTGTGGGACAACACGGGGTGAAATGAATGAGGCGGAAAATAGCTTTCGCTGCGGCGCGTTTTATTATGGCACACGGACGGAACACTGGACGTGCGATTTTCCCCCCACTGCATTACGTCATTAATAGTCCATGAGGTTCAAAAATGTTTCAAATGGCACTGAGTACTATGGGACTTAACATCTGACGTCATCAGGCCCATAGAACTTAGAACTACTTAAACCTACCTAACCTAAGGACATAACATACATCCATGCCCGAGGCAGGATTCGCACCTGCGACCATAGCAGTCGCGTGGTTCCAGACTGAAGCGCCTAAAGCCGCTCGGCCACTGCGGCCGGCAGTCCATCAGGTGTGCGAGAAATAAAACTTATTACAATAGGATATACAGAGAATATCATACAAAAGTTTATAACAATTGCAGAAATGGATACATTACATTACATGTATTCGCAGTTGCGAATAAGAACACCCATTAGCTACATCTATTTACATCTAAGTGATTACTCTGCTATTCACAATAAAGTGCCTGGCAGAGGGTTCAATGAACCACCTTCAAGCTGTCTCTCTACCGTTCCACTCTCGAACGGCACGCGGGAAAAACGAGCACTTAAATTTTTCTGTGCGAGCCCTGATTTCTGTTATATTATCGTGATGATTATTTCTCCCTATGTAGGTGGCTGCCAACAAAATATTTTCGCAATCGGAGGAGAAAACTGGAGATTGAAATTTCATGAGAAGATCCCGTCGCAACAAAAAGCGGCTTTGTTTTCGTGATTGCCACTCCACGTATCATGTATCTAACACTATCTCCCCTATTTCGCGATGATACAAAACGAACTGCCCTTCTTGGTACTTTTTCGATGTCTTCCATCAATCCCACCTGATGCGGATCCCACACTGAACAGCAATACTCCAGAATAGAGCGGATAAGCGTTGTGTAAGCAGTCTCTTTACTAGACCTGTTGCACCTTGTAAGTGTTCTGCCAACGAATCGCAGTCTTTGGTTTGCTCTACCCGCAACATTATCTACGTGATCGTACTAATTTAGGTTATTTGTAATTGTGATCCCTAAGTATTTAGTTGAATTTAAAGCCTTCAGATTTGTGTGACTTATTGCCTAATCGAAATTTAGCTAATTTCTTTTAGTACTCATGTGAATAACTTCACACTTTTCTTAATTCAGGGTCAATTGCCACTTTTCGCACCATACAGATATCTTATGTAAATCATTTTGCAAGTAGTTTTGAGCATCTGATGACTTTACAAGACGGTAAATGACAGCATCATCAGCAAAGAATCTAAGACGGCTACTCACATTGTCTCCTATGTCGTTAATATAGACCAGGAACAATAGAGGGCCTATAACACTTCCTTGCGGAACGCCGGATATTACTTCTGTTTTACTCGATGACTTTCCATCTATTACTACGAACTGTGACCTTTCTGACAGGAAATCAGGAATCTAGTGTCACAACGGCGATACTCCGTAGGCACGCAGTTTTGTTAGACGCCGCTTATGAGAAACGGTGTCGAAAGCCTTCTGGAAATCTAAAAATATGGAATCAATTTGACATCCCCTGTCGATAGCACTCATTACTGTGTAAGGAAATGATGACAGTGAAAATTTGTGCCGGACTGTGACTCGAACCCGGATTACGCGCTTTACACAGTGCCCGCCGTAACCACCTTGGCTATCCGTGCATGACTCACGAGCAGATCTAAACTTCCAGATGTCCACAGGCCCGCCTCACAGTCTGTACGATACACACGTTAAGTAATTTACGTATAGGTAGGGTTCTTCTGCATTGAAAGTCGCTGCCTGACATCGGTGGTTAAATACGATATTGCGGTGCCTGTGTTAGGAATAAAAACGTCTGTAGTCGCCGCAGTGCCCGTTCATTCCGACACGCGTGCATGTTTGAAGGAACACTGCATGGTTCAAATGGCTCTGAGCACTAGGGGACTTAACATCTGAGGTCATCAGTGCCCCAGAACATGGAACTACTTATAGCTAACTGACCTAAGGTCATAACACACCTCCAAGCCCGAGGCAGGGTCCGAACCTGCGAACGTTGTAGTCACGCGGTTCCGGACTGAAGCGCCTAGAACCGCTCGGCCACAAGCGGCCGGCGAGGAAGCTGGTGACAAACTTCATAAGAAGATTGCGCCTCAACAAAAATGCTTTTGTTTGAATTATGTTCACCCTAAATCCTGTATCATGTAACCGACAATCACTCTCGTACTTCGCGAGAATTCAAAACGTACTGCTCTTCTTTGAACTTTCTCGGCGTACTCCGTCAGTCCTATCTGGTAAGGATCCCACACCGTGCAGAGTACTCCAAAAGAGGACGGACAAGTGTAGTGTAGGCAGACTCCTTAGTAGGTCTCTTACATTTTCTAACTGTCCTACCAATAAAATGCAGTCTTTGGTTAGCCTTCCCCACAAAATTTTCTGTGTGTTCTTTCCAGTTTACTTTGTTCGTAACTGTAATTCCTAGATATTTAGTTGAATTTACGGCTTTTACATTAGACTGATTTATCGTGTAACCGAAGTTTAACGCGTTCCTTTTAGCACTCAAGTGGATGACTTCACAATTTTCGTTATTTAGGACCAACTGTCACTTTTCGCACCAGTCAGATATTTTTCCTAAATCGTTTTGCATTTTGTTTTGATCTTCTGATAACTATTAGTCGATACACGACAGCGTCGTCTGCAAAACAACCGAATACGGCTGCTCAGATTGTGTCCCAAATCGTCTATATACCGGATGATCACAAAGACAATATGAATTTGCTAACTGAATAATTCACGGAATAATTAGACAGAGAGGTAAAAATTGGCACACATGCATGGCATGACATGGGGTTTTATTAGAACCATGCCCATCAGGTGGCGCTTCATCTGATCAGAATAGCAATAATTAGCGTAACGAAGTAAGCAAAGCAAAGATGATGTTCTTTACAGGAAATGCTCAGTATGTCCACCATCATTCCTCAACAATAGCTGTAGTCGAGGAATATTGTTGTGGAGAGCACTGTAAAACATGTCCTGAGTTATGGTGAGGCATTGGCGTCGGATGTTGTATTTCAGCATCCCTAGAGATGTCGGTCGATCACGATACACTTGCGACTTCAGGTAACCCCCAAGCCAATAATCGCACAGACTGAGGTCTGGGGACCCGGGAGGCCAAGCTTGACGAAAGTCGCGGCTGAGCACACGATCATCACCAAACGACGCGCGCAAGAGATCTTTCACGCCTCTAGCAATATGGGGTGGAGCGCCATCCTGCATAAACATCGTACGTTCCAGCAGGTGTTTATAACCCAGGCTGGGTATGATGCGATTCTGTAACATATCGGCATACCTCTCACCAGTCACGGTAGCAGTTATTGACGTTTTGCTGTCCAGCGCCATCTGTCGGACATTTTGTGAACTTTTTTGTCGTTCTAATAAAACCCCGTCTCATTCCAAGCATGTGACACAATTTTTACCTGTCTATCTACATTATTCCGTGGTTTATTAAGTTTTCAAATTTATACTGTATTCAAACATTACGAATCACCTAGAAGGGAACGATCTATAGATACGTAATATTCATGGTTTCAGAAAACATCGTTCTTGTGCAACGCAGCTAGCTCTTTATTCGCACGAAGTAATGGCCGCTATCGACAGGGGATCTCAAGTTGATTCCGTTTTTCTACATTTCCGGAAAGCTTTTGACACAGTTTCTCACAAGCGACTTCTAATCAAGCTGCGGGTCTATGGGGTATCGTCTCAATTGTGCGACTGGATTCGTGATTTCCTGCCAGGAAGGTCGCAGTTCGTAGTAATAGACGGCAAATCATCGAGTGAAATTCAAGTGATATCAGGTGTTCCCCAGGGAAGCTTCCTGGGACCTCTGCTGTTCCTGATCTATATAAATGACCTGGGTGAGAATCTGAGCAGTTCTCTTAGGTTGTTCGCAGATGATGCTGTAATTTACCGTCTAGTAACGTCATCCGAAGACCAATATCAGTTGCAAAGCGATTTAGAAAAGATTGTTGTATGGTGTGGCATGTAGAAGTTGACGCTAAGTAACGAAAAGTATGAGGTGATCCACATGAGTTCCAAAAGAAATCCGTTGGAATTCGATTACTCGATAAATAGTACACTTCTCAAGGCTGTCAATTCAACTAAGTACCTGGGTGTTAAAATTACGAACAACTTCAGTTGGAAAGACGACATAGATAATATTGTGGGGAAGGCGAGCCTAAGGTTGCGTTTCATTTTCAGGACACTTAGAAGATGCAACAAGTCCACTAAAGAGACAGCTTACACTACACTCGTTCGTCCTCTGTTAGAATATTGCTGCCCGATGTGGGATCATAACCAGGTGGGATTGACGGAGGACATAGAAAGGATGCAAAAAAAGGGCATCTCGTTTTGTATTATCACGTAATAGGGGAGAGAGTATGGCAGATATAATACGCGAGCTGGGATGGAAGTCATTAAAGCAAAGACGTTTTTCGTCGCGGCGAGACCTATTTACGAAATTTCAGTCACCAACTTTCTCTTCCGAATGAGAAAATATTTTGTTGAGCCCAACCTACATAGGTAGGAATGATCATCAAAATAAAATAAGAGAAATCAGACCTCGAACAGAAAGGTTCAGGTGTTCGTTTTTCCCGCGCGCTGTTCGGGAGTGGAATGGTAGAGAGATAGTATGATTGTGGTTCGATGAACCCTCTGCCAAGCACCTAAATGTGAATTGCAGAGTAATCATGTAGATGTAGATACTGACTTTTTGATCACCCTGTAGATAAGGAACAGCAAAGGGCCTATATGTCAGTATTTTTTTGTAAAAATATCGACATATCAACATTTTATCAACAGTCCTAGTTCGCGGTTGCCATTAAAACCCGTGTGACACACGATGGTATGTGGCAGCTTTCCTGGAGTGAAGGTACTAAACTGTTCAGACGCTGCGGCGGCCACATTAGCACTGAATGGAGCGTGGAGCGCCGTCCGGCATACAGCCTGACGCACCGGTCCCGGAAGCCACTTCTCGCCTACTTTCCACCTAGACCGGCCGCCAGCCTCACGCCCCGCCTCATTTCTCCGACGGAGAGACCACATGTTGACACTCCGAACTGGAATCATTTACTACCGCGACACATACCACTGCAGATGAACTCCGGCTGTCTCGGCCAACGGTGCTAGACCGTATCTACGGTACTGCCATAGCAGGCGACGAGCAGACCGACCCTGGCCCGAGCAAAAGGAAAGGGGAGTCATTTGGCTGGAGTGCAGCTAGTTACCGGGGCTGGTTAAACGGCGACTAAATCAGATGATGATCTTTGGTTTGTGGGGCGCTCAACTGCGCGGTTATCAGCGGCCGTACAAATTCCCAACCTTTGCTTAGTCCAAACTCGCCACTGTCATGAATGATGATGAAATGATGAGGGCAGCACAAACACCCAATCATCTCGACGCAGGTGAAAATCCCTGATCTCGCCGGGAATCGAACCCGGGACCCCGTGCTCTGGAAGCGAGAAAGCGACCGCGAGACCACAAGCTGCGGAGATTCACCGTCGAGTGCACCAGCCTCGGTCAAAAAGCAAGATAACCAAGGTACCGTGATCACGGTAAGCAAGCCGCGTTCACAATGTCTCTGTGCAGCACCAACGTTAGCGTCGATTAGCGAACATTCGCAGGATAGGATAGGATACGATAGCATAGGTTGGTATGAATGTTAAAAAATGACTAAATTCCTCCAGCTGTATTAAGGTGTTGGTTTTATTGGCAAATAGTTTCGATGTTGTTTCATCATCATCATCTTTAGGACCTAAATACAACATACCATACATAAACAACCATAGCAACAACAGTAATTTATGAGTTATTATGCAAGACAATTCTATTGTAACCATATTACATAATGGATAATTTTAATGAAACTAATATTTTTGGTCATTTCCGTTAAAATGCCATCACTTTGGGCGTTAGCCATTTACGTGGTATCACTAAATACAAATGAAGCTGTATGTGCAAAATCGTTTTATTATAGGTTAATATCAGGTATTAAAAAATTGGAGTATATAAAAGCTTAAGTGACAAGCCGTTATTCTAATGGATAATAATACTGGCGTGGAACATTGTAATTCTATTTTTTTAATAATGAACTACAAAAAGGAGAACATACGCATTGCCAATCAGACGTATGTTAGGTAAACTTCATTCTTTACTAGTAGTGAACGGTGGGCAAGGTAGACTAGAGTTACGTTTGCAAAATTCTGTGCTGTCGTCATACTGAAGTAACAGTGGCGTAATTTACTTAGACAACTTCATTCCTAACACCACGAAAGAAATGGTAACGAACAGAAAAAATGGTGTGAATTTTGCAAACTTAACTCTAGTCTACCTTGTCCACCGTTCACTAATAGCAAACAATGAAGTTTACCTAACATATGTCTTATTGGCAATGGGTATGTTCTTTTTATAGTTCATTATTTTAAAAAAATTTACAACGTCCCACTCCTATATTATTATCGATTAGAATAGCGGCTTGTCGCTTAAGCTTTTATAAGCTCCCATTTTTTAATACCTGATATTAACCTACAATAAAACGATTGTGCATATACAGCTTCATTTGAATTTAGTGATACCACATAAATGGCTGATGTGCACAGCGATGGCATTTCAACGGAAATGGCCAAAAATATGGTAAGTTTCATTAAAATTATCCATTATGTAATATGGTTATAATACAATTGTTCTGCATAGTAACTCATAAATTACTGTTGTTGCATTACTTGTTTAGGTATGGTATGTTGTATTTAGGTCCTAAAGATGATGACGTCTTTCAGCCCGGAATTGGGCCACGTCCAGGGGTTTTTTTTTTTTTTCTTCATTTCGAGCCACACATCGTGGATGTTGTACTTGTAAGGACAGTTTGGTAAGGCCGGGAGCTGTTCCACAGTACCGTATACCCACTACTGGATAATGTTTCCACCAGGACCATCCCTGTTCTTAGGCGGTTTGGGGTCCTCCAAGTTTTCCAGTTTGATGTGGATCGGCTGGGCACCGCCCGTGTTGGTGGATAATCAACTGGTTTTTCCCTGTCACGTGAATGTCTACTATTTGCGCTGGACCGGAACTTTAGTATTGCATGTATCTGCCCTGTCTTTACGTATTTATCTGTTGATCAATGACAGGTATTGGGAATAACTGTTGTTGCTGCGGATGCAAATATAAATACGTTGAAGGAGCAAAAGTACTAGGTAACTAGCAGAATGGTTTAATTATGGTTGTCATAGTAGTGAAAGTCCCCCTGTACGTTGAAAATATCCAGACACGGTGTAACAAAGCTAATATCGTAATGCTAATTAATGGGATCTCTGTGGGCAAATATTTATGACAACCGCTAGATGTGCGCTGTCAATCAATTCATTGTTTGTGAATACACAATTTGAGCGATGTCTACGTGCAGGTGAAATTTTTTTATGGCAGTGTGACTCACTTCTTTACATGAAACATGTTCCCAAACTCGTGTGCTTAACAGAATGAGATTTTCACTCTGCAACGGTGTGCGCGCTGATATGAAACTTCCTGGCAGATTAAAATTGTGTGCCGGACCGAGACTCGAACTCGGGGCTTCTTTTTTTTCCGTTATTGATCGTTGTGTTTGGTCGTTGCGGACGTCGCAAGACATCCAGTTCAATTTCAGTGGTTGACCCTTCCACTCAGTTTTTTATTACAGAGGCCAACTGGCTCTCTGACCGAACACGCTGAGCTACCGTGCCGGCGCCTTTGCCTTTCGCGGGCAAGTGCTCTACCAACTGAGCTACCCAAGCACGACTCACGCCCCGTCCTCACAGCTTTACTTCTGCCAGTACCTCGTCTCCTACCTTCCAAACTTTACAGAAGCTCTCCTGCGAACCTTGCACGACTAGCACTCCTGAAAGAAAGGATATTGTGGAGACATGGCTTAGCCACAGCCTGGGGGATTTTTCCAGAATGAGATTTTCACTGTGCAACGGAGTTCGAGTCTCGGTCAGGCACACAGTTTTACTCTTATGTGCTTATCTTAACGCAGTTGCAGTGAGAAGCTATACTACCAGTACCCATGGCATGATGGGCGACTACGTTATTCACATTTCCGTTTCCTTAAGGGTGAAATAAGATTAAAAATATGGCACCTGAAAATAAAATCTGACGAATTACTTCCCTAAAAAAAATGCGAACTTTGTTAAACTGTTGATTTGCTGCATGTATTCAATCGAATTCGATTTTTTCCTTCTTTTCTTTTTGTCGGGCAATTATCACTTTCACGTACTAGGAAACCATTTCTTCCGCTACTACATACAGCAACATCTAAGTGCAATATTTTTCACAAACAGGTGAAATGCCCTTTAACTTTGCACTTTCAGTTTTTTGTTGAGTAATTCTTTCCGCTACTATCCCTTCAGTAGGATTAGCACTGCACACTTCCCACTAGTTTATGTAGAATTTACCGTCACTAGTGTGACGTTTGAGCAACAGGACTTCATTTGACAGATGTTCAACAAATTTAACTTCATGGAAAAAGCCTAATTTTGAATCTGAACATTTGGCACAGGCAAAGCCGAAGTTCTAATTGACACGACCCTGCAGCTGACATCTGGCAAAAGAAGAAGCTAAGCGCTGCTAGATTGCTCGATAGGTATTCTTAGACCTTTCGGCAACAATACTGTCATTCACATCGAAATGCGAGCATGTTGCCAACACTGTAGGAGCCGGGACAAGCTGCATTATACAAATATAGCACATTTCGGCGTCCACGTTAAATCGCAAAATAGTCTCTACTTTGTGATTATTTTCTTCCTTCCTCTAAATACCAAAAAGTTTTTTCTCGCTTCTTATAATTTCGAACGGATTCATTTTCGACAGGTAGAGTACCAAAGCAACGATGCCGCACTGCGAATCTGAATTAACTATACTGGAGTGTGGAAGTTAAACATTAGTCCGAACGACTCGCCCTTTTATTTTATTTTCGCGATTATATCGCGAATGTTGCACGGCTTACAATGCAATAAAAACGTGAAGGCTACAATGTGAAAGCGCACAGAAGATAGAAGCTGACTAATCCATTCATTTTCCTTGTCAGTGATGTTAGTGATGTTAGTCATTAAAATAAATTTACATTATTATCTACCGTGAACTAAAGTCTGATTCTAAGACAAGTTTTTCTAAACAAAATACTGAATACTCTTTTCGTCGTTGCGGAATACAGCGATCGTACGTCGCATTTTAATAAAAGCAACGGTTCAGATAGCAATATTGCAATATAGACTGCTACTTTTATTAAAATAACGAAAGGAGGGATATAAGAACACAGCCAATGTAACAGTCCCAAGGTAATACAGACGTATAAAAACAGAGCGACAAAGTACAAAATTTCTGGGCAGGAGTGGCTAGAAAACAGATGCGAGGCTGTAGACGCAACGTCAACGAAAATTAAAGAGACCTTTGGAGTAAAAGAAAAGCATCTCTGTGAATATTAAGATCTCAGATAAAAGCATGTACTAAGCAAAGAAGGGAAGATTGAACGGTGGAAGGAATATGCTGGGTTTTAGAAGCATCGCAACAAACACTGTAATTTGTACCTTAATACGTACCGACTTCATTGTGTGTGTGTGTGTTTTCTTTTCCCCCTCTGGGTCTACCAGTCTTCCCGCAAGCACATCAGATAATTCGCTATCTGATATTTTCTGCATGGCAAATTACGCCTACAGTACACGCCATTTTGATTCTACGCTTCCACACTTCAATACATGACTGGCTGTCCAGGGTATAATTAGCATTAATGGCTTGTTTGTGCAACGCTTATTTGAGGGACTGACCAACTTAAAAACATACTACTCGTAATAGCTATAATTACTAGTTTGCAAATGACGTAAGTATTAGTGAACGCAGGCATTAGCCTGCAAGGGAACAGGGGCCGTTAGGAATTAAAATTGTACAGCCACCACAAGTCGCAGTTTTCAGAGACCCAGGAAGATATTTGTTTTATTACAGTTCCAGGCTCAGATCAAGATTTTATTTGTAATCAGGTTATTAATTTCTGTTGGTAATGATTATCTTCAGGCATGAATAGAAACGTGCTGCATACCACGCCATTACGATGGTGCAGCCAAATCGTTAGCCATTTCGGCTTCATCAAACAAATAAAAATATGGTATGTAAAAAAGAAGCTTACATAATGCACATGACCACAGACTCAGTTATACCCGAGTCTCTCTTATTATGCAGTGCTCTTTGAAGATAAAACTATCTTAACATCTAAAGCGTTACGAAATCTTTTCTTCGTCACAGCTGACAATGTCAGTGATTAATGAAAACCACCTCAGTTGTGATATTACATATCTATTGTGTGTTACGACCGGTTTCGTTCGTTCGCCGGCCGAAGTGACCGAGCGGTTCTAGGCGCTACAGTTTGGAACCGCGCGACCGCTACGGTCGCGCGTTAGAATATAGCCCCGGGCATGGATGTATGTGATTTGCTTAGGTTTAGTTAGTTCTAAGTTTCTAGGGGACTGATGACATCAGCTGTTAAGTTCCATAGTGCTCTGAGCCATTTGAACCATTTTCGTTCGTTCAACATCTTCAGCTTACAGAGTTGTGCTAAAGTCATGCCATTAATGGTCTGGTTGTCGTAGGTAATTTTAAAGACCAAATCCCAAAATATTGATCATAGATTTTCTGCCGACATTCTTCCGCCAGACGGCAACTGAAGATGTTCAACGAACAAAACTGCTCGTGACACAATGAATGTGTAATAATACAGAAGAGGTACTTATTAATCTTCGGAATCTTTTATGTGTGTATTTGTCTGGAGCGTAGTCTCAGTGCTGAATGTTAGATGACCGGCTCGGATAGCAAATGCGGTGTTGAATCGAAATGGAAAAAAAAAAAAGAAATTTCACAGCTAAACTTAGCCGATAGAAAGGATCGGGGGATAGCTTGAAGGGGGAAACCAAATGGCGGTACGATTGGCCCGTTAGATGGTGCTGCCATAGGTCAAACGGATATCAATTGCGTTTTTTAAAAATAGGAACCGCCATTTTTATTACATATTCGTGTAGTACGTAAGGAAATATTAATGTTTTAGTTGGACCACTTTTTTCGCTTTGTGATGGATGGCGCTGTAATTGTCACAAACATATGGCCCACAATTTTAGACGAACAGTTGATAACAGGTAGGTTTTTAAATTAAAATACAGAACGTAGATTCGTTTGAACATTTTATTTCCGTTGTTCCAATGTGATACATGTACCTTTGTGAACTTATCATTTCTGAGATCGCATGCTGTTACAGCGTGATTACCTACCTGTAAATACCACATTAATGCAATAAATGCTCAAAATGATGTCCGTCAACCTAAATGTATTTGGCAATACGTGTAACGACATTCCTGTCAATAGCGAGTAGTTCGCCTTCCGTAATGTTGGCACAACCACTGACAATGCGCTGACGCATGTTGTCAGGCGCTGTCAGTGGATCACGATAGCAAATATCCTTCAACTTTCCCCACAGAAAAAAATCTGGGGACGTCAGATCCGGTGAACGTGCTGGCCACGATATGGTGCTTCCACGACCAATCCACCTGTTATGAAATACGCTATTCAATACAGCTTCAACCGCACGCGAGCTATGTGCCCGACATACATCATGTTGGAAGTACATCGCCATTCTGTCATGCAGTGAAACATCTTGCGGTAACTTCGGTAGAACATTACGTAGGAAACAGCATACATTGCACCATTTAGATTGCCATCGATAAAATGGGGACCAATTATCCTTCCTCCCATAATGCCGCACCATACATTAACCCGCCAAGGTCACTGATGTTCCACTTGTTGCAGCCATCGTGGATTTTCCGTTGCCCAATAGTGCATATTATACCGGTTTACGTTACCGCTGTTAGTGAATGACGCTTCGTCGCTAAATAGAACGAGTGCAAAAAAATGTGTCATCGTCCCGTAATTTATCTTGTGCCCAGTGGCAGAACTGTGCACGACGTTCAAAGTCGTCGCCATCCAACCCCTGCTGCATAGAAATATGGTACGCGTGCAACTGATGGTGATCTAGCAGTCTCAACACTGCCGTTTTTGAGATTCCGGATTCTCGCGCAATTTCTCTATGCAGATTAGCCGCGACAGCAGCTAAAACACCTACTTGGGCATCATCATTTGTTGCAGGTCGTGGTTGACGTTTCACGTGTGGCTGAAAACTTGCTGTTTCCTTAAATAACGTAACTATCCGGCACACGCCAGTTGGGCATTTTGATAACAACAGCCGTAAATCAACATGATATCGACCTTTTCCGCAATTTGTAAACGGTCCGTTTTAACACGGGTAATGTACGAAGCAAGTATCGTCCGCACTGGCGGAATGTTGCGTGATACCACGTACTTATACGTTTGTGACAATACAGCGCCATCTAACAGAAAGCGAAAAAAGTGGTCCAACTAAAACATCCATATTTCTTTACGTACTACACGAATATGTAACAAAAATGGGGGTTCCTATTTAAAAAAAAAAAAGCAGTTGATATCCGTTTGACCTATGGCAGCGCCATCTAGCGGGCCAACCATAGCGCCATCTGGTTTCCCCCTTCAAGCTAGACTAGTTTCGTTCTTTGTAGTTTCTTCGTTTGACTCTTATTTCGTGAGATATTGGCCCGGTCACGATCAATGGACCACCCTGTATATATGTATATGAGAGAAAGGAAGAGCGGGGGGGGGGGGGGGGGGGGAGGGGAGTGGCGTGAATAGACCGGAGTTTGCACTGATTCACACGAATGCCTGAAGAACACAACCGCGACAAACCATTTCTAAGTGAAAAATGGCAAAATCGTAAAAACTACGTGCAGTATGGAAGCTCCAAAACGCCTACTCACGAGTAAGTAATGTGGTGGCGGCTGGGCTGGGACTAAAAAAGCCCTACTGCATGTGGATCGACCTTGGCTCCCGCTGACCTTCACACAGGCGCAGTCTTGGAGCGCAGTCCGCTTGGCTTTTAAAGACAGTACGGCAAGACACTGGCGGAACAAATTATACCAGGGGTTTTCGATACGTGGGGCAATACGTTTTTTCTCGCCCGATCTCGGTTGATAAAATGCTTCAGGCTCCTATAGTACCATGAAAATTCAGTAGGTGGCAGCGCTATACGTGAAATCCAAAATGGCGTCCTGTAACGGAGGTGCGATCCGAGCAGAGCTATCATTGAGCTGCTTTTGGCGGAAAACCAGAGCATCGTAGATATTCGCAGGCGCTTGCAGAATGCCCTAGAGACCTGGCAGTGAACAAAAGCAAGGTGATTCGTTGGGCGAGGCGTCTGCCATCATCGCAGCAGGGTCACTCATACCTGTCCGATATTCCGCATGCAGGCCGCCCGCACACAGCTGTGACCACTGCAGTGTTGGAACTTGCCGACATCCCCATTCGAGGCGACCGGCGGACCACAATCAGACACCTTGCTGCTCAACTTGTTCATTAGTAGCGGTACTCAAACGTTGTGCCCACTGGGTTTCTAGCCTTCCGACTCGCATCTGTTTGGACCATGAAGGATGCACTTCGTGGGAAGCAGTATGTGGGTGATGAAGAGGTCCACGTTTGCCCCCCGCCCCATCTAACAGAAGTGAACCGCAAGTCTCTAGAGGAACGGATGGTTCCAAATTATTGGAAAAGAGCACAGGTAGACCCAGTCTTCAAAAAGGATCGTCGAGCAGATGCGCAAAACTATAGGCCTGTATCTCTGACATCGATATGTAGTAGAATTTTAGAACATGTTGTTTGCTCGCCTATCATTGTAAGTACGCTGTTTAAGTATTTTTATTGGTAACGCCAACATCACGTAGCGCTCTGTATGAAAAATCACTGGCTGTGCCGTGTGCAGTCTGTGGCTGGTTTACATTGTTGTCTGCCATTGTAGTGTTGGGCAGCGGCAGCTGGATGCTAACAGCGGGTAGCGTTGCGCACTTGGAGGTGAGCCGCCAGCAGTGGTGGACGTGGGGAGAGAGATGGCGGAGTTTTGTAATTTGTAAGACTGGATGTCATGAACTGATATATATATATATATATTATGACTATAAAGGTAAATACATTGTTTGTTCTCTATTAAAATCTTTCATTTGCTAACTGTGCCTATCAGTAGTTAGTGCCTTCCGTAGTTTGAATCTTTTATTCAGCTGGCAGTAGTGGCGGTCGCTGTATTGCAGTAGCTTGAGTAACGAAGATTTTTGTGAGGTAAGTGATTTTTGGAATGTATAGGTTAATGTTAGTCAGGGCCATTCTTTTGTAGGGATTTTTGAAAGTCAGATTGCGTTGCGCTAAAAACTATTGTGTGTCAGTTTAAGCACAGTCGTGTATAATTTTTCTAAGGGGACGTTTCATCATGTCATTTCTCGAAACCCAGAATCTACTCTGTACGAATCAACATGGATTCCGGAAACAGCGATCGTGAGAGACCCAACTCCCTTTATTTGTTCATGAGACCCAGAAAATATTAGATACAAGTTCCCAGGTAGATGCCATTTTCCTTGCCTTCCGGAAGGCGTTCGATACAGTAAGAGCCTACGGAATATCAGACCAGTTGTGTGGCTGGATTGAAGAGTTTTTAGCAAACAGAACCCATCATGTTGTTCTCAATGGAGAGACGTCTACACACGTTAAAGTAACCTCTGGCGTGCCACAGTGGAGTGTTATGGGACCATTGCTTTTCACAATATATATAAATGACCTAGTAGGTAGTGTCGGACGTTCCATGCGGCTTCTCGCGGATGATGCTGTAGTATACAGAGAAGTTGCAGCATTAGAAAATTGCAGCGAAATGCAGGAAGATCTGCAGCGGATAGGCACTTGGTGCAGGGAGTAGCAACTGACCTTTAACATAGACAAATGTAATGTATTGCGAATACATAGAAAGAAGGATCCTTTATTGTATGATTATATGATAGCGGAACAAACACTGGAAGCTGTTACTTCTGTAAAATACCTGGGAGTATGGGTGCGGAACGATTTGAAGTGGAATGATAGTATAAAATTAATTGTTGGTAAGGCGGGTACCAGGTTGAGATTCATTGGGAGAGTCCTTAGAATATGTAGTCCATCAACAAAGAAGATGGCTTACAAAACACTCGTTCGACCTATACTTGAGTACTGCTCATCAGTGTGGGATCCGTACCAGATCGGGTTGACGGAGGAGATAGGGAAGATCCAAAGAAGAGCGGCGCGTTTCGTCACAGGGTTATTTGGTAAACGTGATAGCGTTACGGAGATGTTTAGCAAACTCGAGTGGCAGACTCTGCAAGAGAGGCGCTCTGCATCGCGGTGTAGCTTGGTGTCCAGGTTTCGAGAGGGTGCGTTTTTGGATGAGGTGTAGAATATATTGCTTCCCCCTACTTATACCTCCCGAGGAGATCACGAATGTAAAATTAGAGAGATTCGAGCGCGCACGGAGGCTTTCCGGCAGTCGTTCTTCCCGCGAATCATACGTGACTGGAACAGGAAAGGGAGGTAATGACAGTGGCACGTGAAGTGCCTCTGCCACACACCGTTAGGTGGCTTGCGGTGTATAAATGTAGATGTATTCCA
Organism: Schistocerca gregaria; assembly: GCF_023897955.1. Lineage (NCBI taxonomy): Eukaryota > Metazoa > Arthropoda > Insecta > Orthoptera > Acrididae > Schistocerca > Schistocerca gregaria. Next base: position 150,965,036 of record NC_064929.1, read on the forward strand.
TTCTCGTATTGTTCGTGGAAAGAAAGATTGTATGCCTCTGTGTGGGCTCTAATCTCTCTCTGATCTTATCCTCATGGTCTCTGCGCGAGATATACGTAGGAGGGTGCAATATACTGCTTGACTCCTCGGCGAAGGTATGTTCTCGTAACTTCAACAAAAGCCCGTACCGAGCTACTCAGCTTCTCTCTAGCAGAGTCTTCCACTGGAGTTTGTCTATCATCTCCGTAACGCTTTCGCGATTACTAAATAATCCTGTAACGAAGCGCGCTGCTCTCCGTTGGATCGTCTCTACCTCTTCTATCAACACTATCTGGTACGGATCCCACACTGCTGAGCAGTATTCAAGCAGTGGGCGAACAAGCGTACTGTAACCTACTTCCTTTGTTTTCGGACTGCATTTCCTTAGGATTCCTCCAATGATTCTCAGTCTGGCATCTGCTTTACCGACGATTAATTTTATATGCTCATTCAATTTTAAATCATTCCTAAAGCCTACTCCCAGATAATTTATGGAATTAACTGCTTCCAGTTGCTGACCTGCTATATTTTAGCTAAATGATAAAGGATCTTTCTTTCTATGTATTCGCAGCACATTACAGTTTTCTACATTGAGATGCAATTGCCATTCCCTGCACCATGGGTCAATTCGCTGCAGATCCTCCTGCATTTCGGTACAATTTTCCATTGTTACAACCTTTCGATATACTAAATCATCATCCGCAAAAGCCTCAATGAACTGCCGATGTCATCCACAAGGTCATTTACATATATTGTGAATAACAACGGTCCTACGACACTCCCCTGCGCCACACCTGAAACCACTCTCACTTCGGAAGACTTCTCTCCACTGAGAGTGAGATGCTGCGTACTGCTATCTAGGAACTCTTCAATCCAATCACACAATTGGTCTGATAGTCCATATGCGCTTACTTTGTTCATTAAACGACTGTGGGGAACTGTATCAAACGCCTTACGGAAGTCAAGAAACACGGCATCTATCTGGCAACCCGTGTCTATGGCCCTCTGAGTCTCGTGGACGAATAGCGCGAGCTGGGTTTCACACGATCGTCTTTTTCGAAACCTATGCTGGATTCCTACAGAGTAGATTTCTAGTCTCCAAATTGATCATTATACTCCAACATTACTTGTTGAACGCCTCTCGTAAATTTTGATTTCTCGTTCCGTACCTTTTTCCACTGACTACACCCTCACTTGAGCAAGATATACATCTCTGCTGTCGAGTTATTTTACTTGTCACCATAAGAAATGAAATCAAGCAACTAAACGAAAGTGAAAAACAATATCACTCATTCTGGAAATATCGCTCTCTGTTGCAACTCAAGAAGCATGTTCGTATTTTTAACAAATTGATGATAAAAATTGTCTGAATGTCTCTTACTTGCGTTGCCTACAATAAATAATCATAGTTTAGTTACATATGTGTAAAGCAACAGAAGCAAGGGCCAAAGAGGAAGGTCAGAAACAACTGAGAGATTTATAACGCGTATCATTTTCTGGACTCAGTGCATATATTGCAATAACTTCCAAGTTAGCACCTCTTATTGGTTGTTTTCTTCATATGAATCACGCCAGAAGTGCAGAACATGAGTAATTTCGCGAATTTTGTTTAACTTCAAAAAATGTTCAAATGTGTGTGAATTCTTAAGGAACCAAACTGCTTAGGTCATCGGTCCCTAGACTTACACGCTACTTAAACTAACTTATGCTAAGAACCACACACACACCCATACCCGAGGGAGGACTCGAACCTCCGGCGGGAGGGGCCGCGCAGTCAGTCACATGACGCCTCAAACCGCGCGGCGTTCAACTTCACAGTGAGCTCAAGCAACCAGTTCGTCTCGGTTGGTGTTTGTAAAAGTATTAATACATTTAAATAAAAAAGGGTTCTGTTGTTAAGTTATGGTACACCGCATATGAAGGCCCGAAAAGTAATTAAAATATTCAACCCCAACACAAGCATGTTACATGTTTTGCTCTTACGCTGAAACAGTATTGGTACATCTCAAACATGAAAATGTGTATATGCTGATGTCCTCTACAAACAAAGCCGCGCAAAATAAAAAGGTTTTCTTAACTCTGGCGCATTAATTAAGGCATGCAAAGTATTCCTTTTTTTTTCCTGTTGAAACATTTCCTCAAAGCACCTGTCCGTTCAAATGGCTCTGAGCACTATGGGACTTAACTTCTGTGGTCATCAGTCCTCTAGAACTCAGAACTACTTAAACCTAACTAACCTAAGGACGTCACACACATCCACGCCTACGCCCGAGACAAGATTCGAACCTGCGACCGTGTAGCCGCAATTAGAGATACACTGCCAAATTTTGGTTCGCCACCACAATCTATTTTAACCAGATGGGAAACCTGGATAAGTGCTGCCGTCTTTTACTGTGCTAATTTTGATGAATTTAAGTCGGTTGGGGACCATAAATTATTGAAGATAACAACTGTTTGTTGACTCCCATTTAAAAGCCTGACGTTACTGCCGCCTTTTCTTTTCTTTCTTTCTTCCTTCCAGTTTTGTGTCGTAGACACTTTCAAAGCCACTAACGGAGCTTGCGGAAGTACCATTCAAGAAAGCAGATTTGAAGAAAGACTTCATTTACATCAATCCAAATGTTGTGCATTTGCCTGTGGCAATAACAGAGCTGGACGTAAGTTGTTGAATCTCTGACGTTTATTGAAGAGGTTTAAAAAAATCTGTAACGAAAGATAAGATGAACAAATTTACCTAATCAAGTGCTAATTCTTGAGTTTATAAAGTTTATAAAAATTATTGTAGCGAAAGTGTAAATTACTTCCAACTTGATCTGACTTGTCTGAAATTTCTTCACGTACGTATGAGCCTGTCACTTTTCGACGTAGAAAGTTTGTCTCCAGAATGGAATGTTTACTCCGTAGCGGAGCGTGTGCTGATATGTACTTCCTAATAGATTAAAACTGTGTGCTGGACCGAGACTCGAACTCGGGACCTTTGCCTTTCGCGGGCAAGGTTGTAATTACTAACTTTACCCTGAAGTAAGCAGTGCTGATAACCGGTAACCATGTAAAGTACTGTATTTCTCAATCTTCATAAGAAATCAATATAGAATCTAAATTACTAGAAGAACTAAGAATAATCTACAATCCCAAAGTAACGCAGATCATGTCAGCTCAACGCACTCGCGTCGATTCCTCTAACTTTTGATATGTGTCGCCCACATGTCTCCACAAGATCATTTTCCATGTACAAAAATGTTTTCCGATAAAAGCATGAGCCTGAGGGAAGAAAATTTGGAGAAAATTTGTTGTTGTTTACTGATTTAGAAGAAAGTAAAAATAATTATAGAACTGAATTATGATACCGCATGGTTTTTTACGTGTCTCATTATGCGTGTTTAATGACGATATTACAATGTATACATGTTTTACTATGCAATAGTACGTAAAATCCGGATCTTAGTTGTTATTTTAATATTCTTTGTACAGTGGGTTTTAACACACAATATGGCCGACTGATGATTTAAACCATCCATTTCTCCTTCAAGTATTATACGAGGGTAATCCCAAAACTAAGGTCTCCAATTTTTTTATACGTACATAGACCTGTTTATTTCTACAATGGTTAACATCAGTTTACAGCTTGAATATTTAGCTATTTTTCGACATAATCACCATTTCTGTCGATGCATTTTTGTAGACGCTGTGGCAGTTTTTGTATGCCCATGTCATACCAGCCCGCCGCCAAGCTGTTCAGAAAGTTATGAACCTCTTCTTTCACCTCGTCGTCGGAGCTTAATCGCTGGGACCACAATTAACGCTGCCAGGTACTGTGAGACTTTGAAGAAACTCAGGCAATTCAGAACCGGAGAAGAGGAATGTTGAGCAAGGGCGTACACATTCTCCACGACAACGCTCGCCCACACATCGCTCGGCAAATCGTTGCTCTCCTGCAAGTTTCAGTGGAACATAATCACCCACCCACCTCATAGTCCTGACTTGGCACCCAGTGACTATCACCTGTTCCCTAGGTTAAAAGAACATTTGGCCGGAAAGCGATTTATGTATGTGATCGTTTTCGAACTCTGGTTGTTGACAACAAACTTCGTAAGGTGGCTGTATACTCTCTAGGCAAAAATAATTAAATGAAATTTCATAAGGGTGTAAATGTGTTGCGTTGCTGATGTCAGTATGCCAAAATATTTAAAGAGCTGGGCGCAAGTTTCACATGCCCCATTATTGCAAGAGTCATCTAATTACATTACTAAACAATTCATATAATTCCATCTATTCGATGTCTGATGGGTGGATAATGTCCGGAGGACACACTGAACTCTTTGTAAGTTTGTTAGGTGGGAGGGGTAGCATTCAGACAATTGCTATTTCGTGAAAATTTCTTGCGGATTGGTGAAGAGTTCTCGGACTTCCAGCCGGGTGGCGGCGTCTTCAAACTGCGACGCTTCGACGACTGACATACTCATCATGATGATTAGTATGTCACTCGTCGAAACGTCGCAGTCTCAAGAGACCGCCACCCTACTGGAAGCCCGTGAACTCTTCACCAGCTGTATACGCCGGGAAAGCATACATTCAAATTCTTGCGGATTGGTTATGAATAGGATTTTCGCGAGCGGAATGGATTGTCCAATGATAATCGGAACGAGCCAAAACCGTAGAGCATACAAAGCGCAACCGCATGAGAAGAACCATTATGTGGTGCGTCAGTAGTTGCTGAAGTACAGTATTAATACACTTTTACAAGGATACTCTGTGTATCGTGATACTACGGTGGGAAAAAAATTCTTACATACTGGCATTTACATATTTTTGCAAATCTAATTTAACAGGGACGGGAAAGGTAGTCAACCGTGCCCCTACGCAGGAAACGTCTGGTATTTACCTGGAGTAATTTAGAGAAACCAAGGGAAATCTTCCATCAGGAAACTAGAATATCCCCCCCCCTCCCCCCATACGAAGCCAACTGACATCTCGACTTTGTGCGATTTATGCCTACTATACAATATTGTTTTGTTTATACATCACTGCAATTAAATTATTTAATAATACAAAAAATTATTTCATTTCACTAATATATTGGCGGAACTTCTGGAAACAACATATTCACTTACTTTCCGACTGTCACTCTTTTACCAGATTTCTTTAGCCCTTACTTCAATATGCGTACAAACCGAAATAGTAACGAATGTGGCTTTTTTTAAACTGGTAAATACGCAGAAAAAATATGTAATGGCTTCGACTTAATTATTTCTGTCTAGGAACGCGACATATACGACTTATTTTTGGTGGTCACTTGAGCGGATCTCTCTGCTGTCAAAATAAAATTACGAATACAGTCTTCGAGAAGGCGTTTGGTATATGAGCAAGAAACTGAAAACTATTACATTTAATAAATCATTAGTTGGCAAGGTAGTAATCCCAGTGAGGGCTGTAATTTACATCGCTCTATTCAAATTATTACACCAAGTTACAGAAAAAGAGTTGAAACGAAATTAGCCCAGTAATTCGCAACTCGCTGAGCGGACAAACTGATTGGCATTTAGATAAGTAAAAAAGGAATAACTGATGGAGACGAGTTTTCCGTTCTAAAATAAAACTCATTTTTCCAAGAGTCAAGCGGTGATAGGGCGTTGATGCTATAAAATACGTCGTTAATACGCTATGCGCTATGAGAGGCAATGCCGCTCGACGTCTCCCATAAATTTCATGTGCGAAGGAAGAAAAGCCCAACGATATAGAACGTATTGCTCGTAGAACCCGATAGCTTCCTTCTTAAGATGCCGAGAGCGCCGTGTCCCACAAAGGAAAAATACTATTCACACCATATAAATAACCCCCTCCCCTCTCACGCCATCTTATTTCTGCAATAAGGCAGTGATAGACGCTACAGAACAGGTGTCCGGGCGTCAAAGATTGGTTTGCTATTAAAGCTCGAAGGACAGACTACTCCGTCTCGTGAAATGACCTTGACAGAGAAGTGCAACCCCATAAACAGGATTATTTCTTCCAGTGCACCATTCGTGAAGGAAAAACAAACTCTCAAAAGGCCTGCTATTCCCCCCCTAAGCAACGAGAGGAAAAAACGTTTCGAGAACGGAACAATTAACTATCGTAGTACTCTCCGCCACACACCGCAAGGTGGTGGCCTGCAGAGTATAGCAGTAAACGTAAAGTCGAACACTGAATTCCTGAAATACATCAGCAAACTGAAAATCATTTTTCTATTTGATTTTATACACCCACCACAGCATATTAACTAATTCACACGGAGAGATGACAAAAAATATCCAGACAGTAAGAATTCCCTCTGACGTAACTACAGCAACACTGTGTTATCTGATGGCATTCTTCACCAGTCGATACACATCACTTCCGGAATCTGTTACGCCCCCCCCCCCCCCCCCCCCACATACACATGCACTTACTAATAACTCCAACATGAAGATGAACAGGTATAGTATATATTCTGTAGTCAACTCGACGGACACACAACATTAAATGACCATGTACTACATACTTTTAAACACACTTCCAAAATAAACACGATACCGCGGACAATAATACTGAATCTTCGATGCAGAATTATGTTATCGCAAAGAAGACATTTTAGACAAGGCCATGCGTATCAAACACAGAAAAACGGGCACCTACTTGTTCTTGTTCAGGAGACGTAATACAAAATGTAATGAAAATACAGTCATTACATGAAGAAAGGTGCGATAAGGTCATTTTAATTAGGCTCCAATTAACATCTTGTCGACCTAACTGCATTCTCTGCGCGTAAATTGACTCTTACTTTGCCTTATGAAAGGTGAATAAATTACAATTAAGGAGCTGCTTCGAAACATAGATTTGATGGTATGTACGTACACTTTACTTTGCAGAACTGCAACAAAGCATTGCGAAAAAAATGAAATTATATACACAATACGATCCTTATTCGTATTAACACTTGAGACTTGGAAGAAGAAAAAAATGAATGCACCAGAAGTTAAAAAGTTAACAACTCGCGTTTTATCTGGAGTCAGGTTGTCTGGGTTAAGTTCTAAGTTAAAAAGTAAATTACTCATTTTTCTCGCGGTTAACGTTTCGTTTTTTTTTTAAAAGACATAATCGAGATAAATTTACGTAAATCTCAGAAAGCATTGTTATCAGTTACAAAAGAAAGTGGGTGTCACTATTGTTAAAGATCGTGTTAAGACGCCCACTATACCATAATTACTTGAAAATCACCACTGTTTTATTTTAAGCTAGTTTTAGACAGGATATAAATAACCTTAGGAAACTGAATACACGCCGGTGCTCTTGGTCGCGCTAGCTGTATTATTTTTACATTTCATACATCCAGGACAAGTGGGTGTTGCTTCTCCAACACAACGCGAAAAATGAGTCCTCTGTCACATGATTTAATTAAATTACGCACAACAAGAAGTTATTTAATACACAGAGTAATGGTATAAAATAAAACTTAGAATAACAGTATTTTATGTAGCGCGCCTGCGGTCAGCTGTTCGAGTGTGATATTGACAGACGCGCAAACTACGTATTTTTATATCTTTGCACTGTCGTATTCGGTATGCTTACACAAGCAGCCGACCACTCCGCTTTTGGTAATAGTCTCATTATTTCGAGGTTTTGCGATCACACCACGAAAAGCTCTATGATTTAGAAAGAACACCACCCGAAAAAGGCGAAATAAATATTGTCATTGGAAACTCACCTTTTCTTTCGCTCTTCCCGCATGTTTTTGCACCGATTTAGCAAGTAAAGCACCCTTACTCTCTGCCATCTTGAGTTCACTTCAGAGAAAGCAACTGGTTCGCTTACGTTCCTTGCGTTAAAATATATACTGGACTGGCGCGCGACTCGAAACGTTCCTTGTACAAGGAGCGAGAAGCTTCCAAATACCAGGCTACAAAGACGCGATTCTGTTGTCAGTGGGAGCAAAATTCCTAATTGTTATAATAAACTAACATTCAATTGGAGGTTAGCGTAAGGCTACAATGGTGTAAAGACCCGCTAATGTAGAAATGAGAAAACATGCCTACCGTTCCTTCAGTTAACCTATCCAGAGATAAAAAAGTTTAAAGTAGTTCGATTTAACATCAAATTACATCGTAAAAATTTTACGAAACATCTACATGACGTTCAATTTTGAAAGGTGTCCCAAAACACCCCAGTATAAGATGTTTTCACTACAGCTGGAAGAGTTATTTTGTTGATTAAAAAACATAAAAATAAAAAATGCCGCGAATAGTGCAAAGAAAAGTTATCCGACGACAACGTTGTAATTATGCAATTTCATATTAATAGTTTTTGGTAAAAAAATATTCGTTTAACCAGACTTCGATTACGAACGAAAATGGCGATTGTGTGTGTTACGAAATGGGTGGCAAGGAGGGGTAGTTTGTTTTGAGCTATAGTATAGCTTCCTTCTGTTTATTTTGTGAGTTTATGTAGGAAATGTAGCCTTTTTAACACATGGGATATTGCCCTCAGGAGTAAGTCCAGTTCACCAGAAACAAGTACTGTCATATAATAGGCAAAATGATTTCGTTCGAAGTTGGTGTCATCTTGCCGTCAGCTGGAACAGGTGAACGGGTCGGAGCATCGTCACCAAAACAATACATCGAAATAATGGTAATAATTAGTTTTAACTTCTTCTGAAGAATGCAATACCACAAGTGAATCATCGAAAACGCCTTTGTTTACAAACAATAGTTATGTTTATAAACATGACATAACCTCAACTTCAAAAACGTTTGCCGGTAAATTTTTGTATTAGTGATTTTCGTGTTGATGATTTCGTAATTTTCCGACCACACCATCTGATGTTAAGCCCTAATTAGCGTACATTCACCGAAAAATGTTTTTAAACTGTAGTACCCGTCTCTTTTAAAGTATGTGTTGTGCAGAACTTTAATACCAGTGCCTCAGATTGCACATTTGCATCAGTTTATTTTCTATCACCTTTGCTCATCGATTTTTGTTCTGTTATTTGATAATATAGGCTCCCATCTTGTTGATATTACACGTATCTTCCGGGAATAGCAGTAAATTACTTATAGTTGAATATTGAAGTGTACTATCCATCAAATTACAGAGGGGGTGTTACATATAACATTATTGCAGGAACTCTGCAACATACAGTATGGGCGATCCACCTTTAATTATGTTACTCCAGGGTAACATTGAATGATGTTACTAACTCCATAACTGTGCATGTGATGAGCGTTCCTACGTACTGTAATACTATGACATTTCACAAATGTAAGTCGTTTAATTGTATAGCACTTCAACATAATGTAAATCCTTGAGTCCATTAGATACCCCAGACACCACATCCCATAGGATCTATGGCATGTGAGTAATGAAATGTAGTCCAACGTGTGGCCTGTGTTGACTGATCTCTATATATTACAACTATCTGGAGATTCAAATATTTCTCTGTAGTAAACGGCATGAATTTGACTAAGAGAAATCATGTTAGAATTAGCTCAGTCTGTTCGTCCATTAAATCCAGTAGGTAGTAGACAGCACCGTAACTGATGTTGTATGGGTTGACTAGTGCAAAGTGTTCATTGGATTTCAGCCTTGTTTCGTAGTGCACAAAATATGGGCCTTCAGAATTCTGGACCCACATTGCAACATGATTGATTTTATGTCAATTTTAATTCTGGAATTTGAATCTGTAGCTAACATAGAATGCGCCTTCACCTTTCCGGAGAAAGAGTAAGTTTAATGCATTCTGGCACCTGCATGCGCTTTGACTGCCTTTTCAATTTGCTTCAGGGGTTTCTTTCCTACAACTGCTAAACTGCCTTGACTTACTTACTTACTGTTGATATTTTATCATAAGCATTTCACTGAGCTTCATGTTTACAATCCATGCATCAGTTCATTGTATGAAATTGTGTAGTAGGAAATGCCATGAAGTCTCTTTAGAAGAAATACACATTTTTTATACCATTAAAATAACTATGGACACTACCAACATACCAGCTTTTGTAGTCCTAAAATTATTGTATATACTTAGTGTTTTTTTTAGTATGGTTTCACACTCTTACTGTTCCTTTTTGTGATTGGTGTGTGTACAGCTACATAAACAGAACTTTGTCTAATTTTAATGTCTTTATGATTATATGAAATGTTTGTGTAAAGAAGTAATACATACCTTGATTTTCTTGGAATGACCAGTGAGCTTACACACTTCATTTCCTGTAGTTTTTTTTTCCCCTCGCTGGAGATTGTGGAGGATCTTCACACCAAATGAACAAATCCATGATGAATTCTGCAATTTAAATTTGAAAAAGATGCATTGTGCTCTGTAACCAGTTAGACAAATTTGCTTGTATGAGTGATCTTCAATGTTTGTCTCACAATTTCTTAGTATTTTTCCAATGAATATGCATTCACCACAACTGTTTCCAGTAATTGATATGGCTCCCTGCATCAACTTTCTGATTTATTTTTATTTATTCATGTCAGATAATTCAAAGCAGACTTCTACTTATACAAAACCAGAAATCAGCCCTTCTAAATGCCATCATAAGCATTTGGAACTTAATTTTGCTTAATATGGAAGTAGACAAAAATGAGGCAGCCTTCTCAGACGAATCAGCCCAGCAGTCACCTTCGGTGATTTACAGATTATTTCAAGTGCTGAACACAACCCCAAAATCTTTTCCAAGCTGTGTGTGATTAAATTGTAACTACACCAGGAATTGATTCCATCCCCAGAATTTCTTGAAACTACACTCACATTTATTTAGCTGATTTTCTATAAATATAAATAAATCACTACGTGAGTCCTTGATGTGATGCAGACCTTTGTTGTAGATGTCTGCACTTTGACTGTTGAGGAAATGCTCCACCTCTAAAATCACCTCTTTGTCATTCTGGAAATGCTTGCTGTGTAGTGGTCTCTTCATTCTAGGAAAGAACAGTTCACTGGGCGGGGTGTCAGGTTGATAAAAGATGGGAGGCAAAATTTGATAGCCCAAAAAAAGCAGGAGAATGAGCAGGGGTTTTGTTGTGGAGCAAAACCACCTCCTCAGACAGATTCCTGCTATGCTTTGTCTTGAAAGCCTGCCATAATGTCAGGAGGTTTTGGCATTATGCTCATGTGATGGTTTGCACCATAAAATGTACTCTGTTGACACCACCCCAAGGCAGTTTCAGAATCACCATGCCTGATGATATTTGTGTCTTCGTCTTTTTCGGTATTAATTAATCCACATGTTTGCACTGCTTGCTTTGCTCCTTTGCCTCTTTGTCATAGTGATACATGCAGCACTTGTCCATGATGATCAAGTGGCTAAAGAAGTCATCTGGTTTCGGTTGACACAGTTGCAATCTTTCCACTATCACATTTTATTCGGCAGACTTTTTGAATTGGTACGAACAGTTGTGGAACTGAGCAGATGATGGCCTTTGTCACTATCAGAATATTGTATGAGGTGGGACTGTAAGCTTTCTGGGCAAATTTCAATGATGAAATCTTCTCAGTTTTTTAGCCGAGTCGAGACATCACTCTGTGGCAACATTTCAACACCATCAAACTACCTTCCATTAGCAAAATGCAATGCACTCTGCGACTGTGATATAACTTTCGAAATGGTAATGGGCAGCAAAGTGTTGTCATTTCCATTCTAGTATTACTAGAGCAGATCCAGATTTTGGCTAGTAAGTGGCCATTATGGATGCAGTATTCTGGAGTTGTTATACGTGCCCTGGTACATCTACACCTGTTCCTTAAGCTCTTGCCACTGCTCATTAAAGATTATTGTGACAAGAGCCTGAACAACAGGTGTAGACATACTAGGGCACATATAATAACTAAGGAATATCGCATTGATAATGGCTAGTTACTAGCCGAAATCTGGAACTGCTGTAATAAAGCTAGAATGAAAATGACAACTGGTTGGTGCTCTTTACCATTTTGAACATTTTAACAAGTTTTTCCTACTCATCATATTCAGGTGAAGCGTCTGTTTCATGGCCAGTTCATATCTTTATAGCCCTTGCAAGCTCCTTTGCCTTGTCTGCAACAGGTGGTCCAATCATGTGCCTCCAGAAGGGGTATCGTGGACAGTGAAAGGGAGAGGGGGGGGGGGGGGAGCGTTGTGGACAGTGGTGGTGGGACTCCCGCTGTGTTTGACGACCCTGGCGTCATTTTTGGTGCTGCCTGTCTATTCCAATGCCACCACTTTTGCATCAGAGTGCTCTTGATGTATTCCTGCTAGCACTATATCCCATTCAGAGCTCAGTTGGAAACCACTAAGCCCTTTGACAAAGTCATCACAAACCCTTATCTCCACTGCCTCTTTGAAGATCACATCCCAAAACCTGTTTGTGTGGCACAACACCTCTGTCTGTTCAAAATCAAATACATGGCCTCCGTTGAGGCTGTGCTCTGTCACTGTAGATATGTCCATTTGGCCGAGACAGACAGTTCTCACATCTTCCGAGTGATACTGCAAAATATACTGCTGTGTCTGGCCAATATTGCTTGCCCCATTTGCAACTGATGCTTAGACTCTAGTCATGGTTTGCCTTTTATTGAACCAAGTATATTTTTGACTTTAGCCTATGGCTGGAAAATACATAAATGTGTGTTGTTCCTTCCTTATGCCGGGCTATGGTCAAGGTTACCAGGATACTAGAGAAAAACAACATTAAAACTGTTTTCTGCTCATTGCCCCCAAAATCAAAAATATGTTTGGCTCAATGGAAGACCAACAAGTACTGCGGATATCTGGAGTCTATGGCATTAGTTGCAAATGTGACAAGCAGTAAATCGGCCAGATGCAGCAGTATATTTTGCAGCACAGCTCAGAACATGTGAGAAGCAGTTACCTCATACAAACAGACAGATCTGCAGTGGCAGAACACAGACTTAATGAACGTCATATGTTTAATATTCAACAGACAAAGGTGTTACACTGGAAAAATGAGGTCTAGGACTCGATCATCAAAGAGGCAGTAAAAATATGAGTATGTGGCGATCTTGTTTACCAGAGCAATGTTTTCCAGCTTTGCTCCGTATGGGATATAGCACTAGCAAGAATACGTCAGGAGCACTCTGACGTGAAAGCAGCGAAGGCAGCAAATGCGATAGACAGGCAGCACCAGGACGTGGCGCTGAGACCTCCAATGTGCCAGAAGTCCCCCCTACCACTGTCCATGATCCCTCTCCACAGTCCACAATATCCCTTATGATGGCGCGCAATTGGCCCAGCCGTTGCAGATGAGGCAGAGAAACCTGTCATCTACCGACTATAAATATGCAAGCTGTACATAAACCTGATGCTTCACCTGATGGTGAGAGCAGAAAACTTGTCGAAATACTGCCGCTGAAAGATGTCTTGGCTAGGCTGATAACCAAGAAACACTTCCTCATCATGCAAAGTGTTGAAATTTGTGGTGTGACTGGTTCGATAGTGATACACTGGTCTTTGAGCAACAGTGTCACCAGTTCTTATGACTGCTGGTTCTCAATGGAGAGATAGCTGGCTACTTCATTCTTTGTCATTGAGTTGTGTGTGGCCGCACTAGACGTGCCTGCACCACCTGATCTCTGTATCGTATGATGGTGTGTTGTTGTCTTACACTTTCGCCATCTTAGCACAGATTTGTTGCAGTACTGTGTCCCGTCAGATGCCGAAAATGAATGACCTTACGATACTCTACCTTAATGGTGGACTGTGTTATTTTGTTCTCACTCATCTAGCAGAGTGGTACGGTACAGTGGTGTGGGAATTCAGTGTATACCAGGACTGCAGACATGTACTTGCATATCAACAACAAATGGAATTAAATACCTTAATTTTTTGAGAGGATAATTGAAACTTTATAAATCCCCTCATAATAATGTGTTAACCCTTGCATTACTGAGGGGGGGAGAGGGTACTTTGTGCCCACCTTTTAAAAATATTGTGATCTAGAGTGGTACTTTGTTGTTGTTGTGGTCTTCAGTCCTGAGACTGGTTTGATGCAGCTCTCCATGCTACTCTTTTCTGTGCAAGATTCTTCATCTCCCAGTACTTACTGCAACCTACATCCTTCTGAATCTGCTTAGTGTATTCGTCTCTTGGTCTCCCTCTATGATTTTTACCCTCCACGCTGCCCTCCAATACTAAATTGGTGATCCCTTGATGCCTCAGAACATGTCCTACCAACCGATCCCTTCTTCTGGTCAAGTTGTGCCACAAACTTCTCTTCACCCCAATCCTATTCAATACTTCCTCATTAGTTATGTGATCTACCCATCCAATCTTCAGCAGTCTTCTGTGGCACCACATTTCGAAAGCTTCTATTCTCTTCTTGTCTAAACTATTTATTGTCCATGTTTCATTTCCATACATGGCTACACTCCATACAAATACTTTCAGAAACAACTTCCTGACACTTAAATCAATACTCGATGTTAACAAATTTCTCTTCTTCAGAAACTCTTTCCTTCCCATTGCCAGTCTACATTTTATATCCTCTCTACTTCGACCATCATCAGTTATTTTGCTCCCCAAATAGCAAAACTCTTTTACTACTTTAAGTGTCTCATTTCCTAATCTAATTCCCTTAGCATCACCCGACTTAATTCTACTACATTCCATTATCCTCGTTTTGCTTTTGTTGATGTTCATCTTATATCCTCCCTTCAAGACACCATCCATTCTGTTCAACTGCTCTTCCAAGCCCTTTGCTGTCTCTGACAGAATTACAATGTCAATGGCGAACGTCAAAGTTCTTATTTCTTACCCATGGATTTTAATACCTACTCCGAATTTTCTTTTGTTTCCTTCACTGCTTGCTCAATATACAGATTGAATAACATCGCGGAGAGGCTACAACCCTGTCTCACTCCCTTCCCAGCCACTGCTTCCCTTTCATGCCCCTCGACTCTTATAACTGCCATTTGGTTTCTATACAAATTGTAAATAGCCTTTCGCTCCCTGTATTTTACCCCTGCCACCTTCAGAATTTGAAAGAGAGTATTCCAGTCAACATTGTCAAAAGCTTTCTCTAAGTCTACAAATATTAGAAACGTAGGTTTGCCTTTCCTTAATCTAGCTTCTAAGATATGCCGTAGGGTCAGTATTGCCTCACGTGTTCCAATATTTCTACGGAATCCTAACTGATCTTCCCCAAGGTGGGCTTCTACTAGTTTTTCCATTCGTCTGTAAAGAATTCATGTTAGTATTTTGCAGCTGTGGCTTATTAAACTGATTGTACAGTAATTTTCACATCTGTCAACACTTGCTTTCTTTGGGATTGGAATTATTATATTCTTCTTGAAGTCTGAGGGTATTTCGCCTGTTTCATACATCTTGCTCACCAGATGGTAGAGTTTTGTCAGGACTGGCTCTCCCAAGGCCATCAGTAGTTCCAATGGAATGTTGTCTTCTCCCGGTGCCTTGTTTCTACTCAGGTCTTTCAGTGCTCTGTCAAACTCTTCACGCAGTATCATATCTCCCATTTCATCTTCATCTACATCCTCTTCCATTTCCATAATATTGTCCTCAAGTACATCGCCCTTGTATAAACCCTCTATATACTCCTTCCACCTTTCTGCTTTCCTTCTTTGCTTAGAACTGGGTTTCCATCTGAGCTCTTGATGTTCATGCAAGTGGTTCTCTTATCTCCAATGGTCTCTTTAATTTTCCTGTTGGCAGTATCTAACTTACCCCTAGTGAGATAAACCTCTACATCCTTACATTTGTCCTCTAGCCATCCCTGCATAGCCATTTTGCACTTCCTGTCGATCTCATTTTTGAGACGTTTGTAATCCTTTTTGCCTGCTTCATTTACTGCATTTTTATATTTTCTCCTTTCATCAATTAAATTCAATATTTCTTCTGTTACCCAAGGATTTCTACTAGTCCTCGTCTTTTTACCTACTTTATCCTCTGCTGCCTTCACTACTTCATCCCTCAAAGCTACCCATTCTTCTTCTACTGTATTTCTTTCCCCCATTCCTGTCAGTTGTTCCCTTATGCTCTCCCTGAAACTCTGTACAACCTCTGATTCTTTCAGTTTATCTCCTTAATTTCCCACATTTTTGCAGTTTCTTCAGTTTTAATCTACAGGTCATAACCAATAGATTGTGGTCAGAGTCCACATCTGCCCCTGGAAATGTCTTACAATTTAAAATCTGGTTCCTAAATCTCTGTCTTCCCATTATATAATCTATCTGATACGGTACAATATATTGTAAAATTTTGAAAAAATGTTTATCCGTTTGTAGATTTCTTATATCGGATTCCATAACTGTTTTAAATTTTTCGGTAAAACTTAACCAAAAATCTAAGTGCTATCACTCACCGTGACTTTTCACAACAAATGTAATATTCATATTTTCAGGTTTAGATCCTTTCTCACACATCTGTAGAATTTTGAAAGGTATGTTGTGAGATAGAATCAATGACAGTTAATGAAATTAATATTTTTTAAATTTTTCGTGGTGTTCATGAAGCACCCCTGCACTTGGAGTAAACATTATTGAAAATATGTTGGTGTTGCTAAGATCACGCTAAAAAGTGTTTTCGGTTTCTGTACCCTTTGTACCCTTCTCATCCATCAGTACCTATGTTTAAAAAAATATCTCATTAATAAAAGTTAAACACTTTTTTTTGTTTTCCACCCATGGACCATCTCTTTTTTCCTAGGCAGTGTTTTTCTCATGCTCATTCACACATTCGTTTCACTGTCATTCATTTGGCAGCACAGTTTCTGAGCTATGTCAGTGCACTATGTGTTTTCACTTAGACCGTCTGGGGACTAATGAGATCAGTTTCTAAACACGTATCACCTTATACTTTTGCAAAATGTTTGCTTTTAAATTTTATACACCATTGCATGGCTTTGAACTAATTCTGAACAATTTTTTTCCCCACTTGTATGTTGATATCTCAGAATGTGATTTTGGAATGTTTCAAACCCTTAAAGGTGATGAAAATCAATGTTGGGCGTTGTTTAACATAAGACAACAAAAATGTGTCTTTAAAGGATAAAACAGGTGAATGTGGGTAACAATGTTTTTCTCCATCAAATAATCAGTGTAGTGTGACTCTACAAGGAACAATGATACAACATTTTCAGTTAATATTCCTGACTTCCATCAATGACTTGTGGCAGAACATTGTATAGTATCAAACATTTTACTTGGTCCTCTAAAGGAATGGTTCCAACACGATCAGTGTAATCAAAGAAAGGAACTCAAACAATGGACCGTCCAGGTAAAGAAGTCAGCAATATAGGAAAAAGATGGATTTCTGCTTGCTGTAAAGAAGACACATCATGTTGCAGACAGCCACAGTTAAAAGACACTCACTAATAGCTTTTGACCACAGCCTTTGTCAGTAAACACACACACACACACACACACACACACACACACACACACACACACACACACACACACACACACAAACACTGGAATTCCAGCCCAAGATGTGCTTGCTTGCTTTTGTGTGTGTGTTTTTTTAATGATGAAGGCTGTGGCCAAAAGCTATAAGTGAGTGTCTTTTAATTGTACCCGTCTGCAGTTTCACTTTTCTTCTTTACGGTAAATAGTAATCTGTCTTTTCCTATATTATCAAAGAAAGGAATTATAATTTTGTAGGAAGTCTTGAAGTGCTTTGTTGGTGTTTGTTCACTTCAGAACTCTCAAACAGTTGACCATTGCTCAATGTCCATTTCTTATGCAGATTCTGAAAATTCACCTCCTATTAGAATCTCGCATAAGGGTTTTGCATGTTCTAGGTCAAATGTTCCAGGCATTTCCTTACAATAATTAACATGGGCAATTTTTGGACTTCTGTCAAACTGTGCAGAATCCATCAGTAACAAATATTTATTGCAGATGAATATCAATGCAGAATCAAATGTACTGACGTCCTTGATATACCTATGGATAACTCCATCTCATGATAAGTCACATATCCTTCAGTTGTAAGTCTTTTCTGAAGGCGGTTAATTGAGTTATTTTTGTTAAGTTTGGCATTTACGAACATCATAAAAAATTATCTGACAGAAACCTTTATTTGAAATTGCCATTTTTTCATGATGTGATCTTTTTAGCCAGTTGCTGTGAACAATCTACTCAGTCAGTTTCTGTCTGCCACCATTTGAACAATAACCAGTGACAAATATTAAAACAACAGTAATGCCAAATCTTAGGGGGACCTGCTCATGAGCAGGTAGCATTTTCATCCTGTACTTTCAGAGTTCATTACTATTTATATATAACACTTAAGACATTATTGTTTTATACCAATACTGAATGACATTAGGGTAAGCATTAATATACATTGTAGTTATTTATGTATAATCCTTTTACTACTTCAGCACTTTGCTTATGCAATGAATTTTGAAGATATGTTTTGTTTTCAGGGCCATTATCTGAGACATCATGTATTGTATTTATCACTGATACTGTTTCATGCATTTCTCAACACCCACACAATTGTGTTATGCCTCGCCACACTTACATATAGCTTTCGGCCACAGTCATCGTCAATAAACACACACACACACACACACACACACACACACACACACACACACACACACACACACACACAAAAGCAAGCACACCTCACCCACAGATGACCATCAATTCCAGTATCTCGGTCCGGAATTATATAGTTTGGAGTATACTACACATCATTATTGATGGTCATCCTTAAAGAAAATTACTGATTAGGTGAAACAATTTTTTTAATGTTTCTCAGACATACTCCAAGCTATATAATATGATGCATAACATAATTCTATGAATGTTGAGAGAGGCCAGACACAGTTTGAATGGTATTGGGTGCATAATGCTCCAGATAATGATAGGTACCGAAAACTAAACCTGTCTTCAGAATTCATCCCACAGACAGTCTGTTGTAATAATTAAAGTATTATGTATAAATAAATACAGTTTATGCTACTGCTTAACTTAATGTCATTCACTGTTGGCATAAAACAGCAACTTAATAGCCCATCTAAGCGGGCTATGTAGAAATTTAATATGTGACCCTTGCAATAACAGCTGTGCTGAAATGTGTTTGTTGTTATTTTGCTAGAACACCCAGCTAATCATGAGTGTTTAAATTGCTGACAGGGCAGGCCCCTTTTGCTGTACGCTCTGGAGGAGGTGTTGCGGCCACCGTGGGTTCGTCGTGTCGCGCTGGTCGTGGACTCCCCGGAGAAAGTGCAGACGGTTCTGGACGGGTCCGGCATCAAAGGTGCAGACCGTGTCTCTGTTGTCAGAGGGGGCTGCAGCCGACACCG
Organism: Schistocerca gregaria; assembly: GCF_023897955.1. Lineage (NCBI taxonomy): Eukaryota > Metazoa > Arthropoda > Insecta > Orthoptera > Acrididae > Schistocerca > Schistocerca gregaria. The sequence goes on from NC_064929.1 coordinate 150,984,335, forward strand.
CTCCATACGGAGTGGCCTGCAGGCACTCCAGAAAGCTGGTATGTCAATGTGTGAGGGGGATGGGGTTAGAGATTGTTAATCTGATTACATACATTTACAAACTGTTTGGTTTGTATACAGGAGTTACAGCTGCAAAATACTAACACAAATTCTTTACAGACGAATGGAAAAACTAGTAGAAGCCCACCTTGGGGAAGATCAGTTTGGATTCTGTAGAAATATTGGAACACGTGAGGCAATACTGACCCTACGGCGTATCTTAGAAGCTAGATTAAGGAAAGGCAAACCTACGTTTCTAACATTTGTAGACTTAGAGAAAGCTTTTGACAATGTTGACTGGAATACTCTCTTTCAAATTCTGAAGGTGGCAGGGGTAAAATACAGGGAGCGAAAGGCTATTTACAATTTGTATAGAAACCAAATGGCAATTATAAGAGTCGAGGGGCATGAAAGGGAAGCAGTGGCTGGGAAGGGAGTGAGACAGGGTTGTAGCCTCTCCTCGATGTTATTCAATCTGTATATTGAGCAAGCAGTGAAGGAAACAAAAGAAAATTCGGAGTAGGTATTAAAATCCACGGGTAAGAAATAAGAACTTTGTCGTTCGCCATTGACATTGTAATTCTGTCAGAGACAGCAAAGGACTTGGAAGAGCAGTTGAACAGAATGGATGGTGTCTTAAAGGGAGGATATAAGATGAACATCAACAAAAGCAAAACGAGGATAATGGAATGTAGTAGAATTAAGTCGGATGATGCTGAGGGAAGTAGATTAGGAAATGAGACACTTAAAGTAGTAAAAGAGTTTTGCTATTTGGGGAGCAAAATAACTGATGATGGTCGAAGTAGAGAGGATATAAAATGTAGACTGGCAATGGGAAGGAAAGAGTTTCTGAAGAAGAGAAATTTGTTAACATCGAGTATTGATTTAAGTGTTAGGAAGTCGTTTCTGAAAGTATTTGTATGGAGTGTAGCCATGTATGGAAGTGAAACATGGACGATAAATAGTTTAGACAAGAAGAGAATAGAAGCTTTTGAAATGTGGTACTACAGAAGAATGCTGAAGATTAGATGGGTAGATCACGTAACTAATGAGGAGATGTTGAATAGGATTGGGGAGAAGAGAAGTTTGTGGCACAACTTGACTAGAAGAAGGGATCGGTTGGTAGGATATGTTCTGAGGCATCAAGGGATCACCAATTTTTTACTGGAGGGCAGCGTGGAGGGTGAAAATCGTAGAGGGAGACCAAGAGATAAAAAAAATACACCAAGCAGATTCAGAAGGATATAGGTTGCAGTAGGTACTGGGAGATGAAGAAGCTTGCACAGGATAGAGTAGCATGGAGAGCTGCATCAAACCAGTCTCAGGACTGAAGACCACAACAACAACAACAGGAGTCATGTCAAAAATTATTCATAGAATAATTTTGGTACTAGAAAAGAACAACGCAGCAAGTTTCGAGAAGAATATGTGTGTTTTGAACACTTACATTTATTAAACTGTAAGGTATACAACTATGAAACTTGTATTTTGAACACTTATATTTATTAAACTGTAAGATATACAACTGTGAAACTTGGGACACATGTTTTCGAATCTCTCAAGTTAAGATTATAGATGGTGAATATGTCCTCTGCCAGCAATATGAACAGTATCGTAGTGATACTTGAATTCCTCCCATTGGAAAAATTTTGTTCAAATAGTCACGCACTTGGCAACTCCAGTGAGGAGGGTGACGCATCTTAATAAAAAATGACGTTGTCCTCTTTTTTTTTAGTTTTAAGTACAAGTGTTTTGCTGCACTATTTATTTATTTATTCATTGTGAGATGAGCTCATGTCAGTAATTTGCCATTGTCTTGTGCACATCTTAGCGTGTATGATATAGAACCTTGGAGCATAAATGTCTTTTGTTTCTTTTTTTGCTGCAATAAGATCACACTGGAAAGGAAGTCTCAGAAAAAGAGCAAGTTTTGTAACATAGCAAGATACTGCTGACTTAACTGTGACTCCATCATAGAAGAATGAGCTGTAAACAGACAAGTGGGATGTTGACTTTGGGTAAATGACATACAAGTTCAGTGTGTACATGTGGATTCTGTAGACCCAATTTTGAACATTGTGTTTGTTCACTTTTGTACTAGGGTGGCATTGTGTGAAAGTGTTATCATCAACAGCATTCCGAAGCTTGTCGAAAAATTCCACATGTTTGCATTTCCCGTCATGATGTAGAGCCTGTAACAGCTGTAACTTGTGCGGCTTCATAACCTACCAACATCTCAAAACATGTCAAATTGTTGTTGTAGGCAGTTGTAACTCCCAACTCTTATGAGTTAACTTTATAGGACTGCATTGGAAAGCAGTTTGAATTCATGCAACATTTGCGTCAGAAGTACGAGGGCAGCCTGGACTCCTTCCTTTACATACACAAACTGTTGATACCATCTGCAAATGTTAATCCATTCTGATTATCAGTGTGGTACCTCAACCTGAAATGTCTTTGCACTATAATGACAGAATTACAATTAGCAAACTCAAGAACACAAAATGATATCTGCACTGTATAGCTGTTTTACAACCTGTGACATTGGCCAAGCAAACAGAAGGATACCAACATGTAGTAGCAATGAATATAATTTGGAAAATGTATTCGTTCCTCCAATAATTGAGCCATGACACAGTGGTAGATAGTTTCTACAACATAGTGCTTTGTAGTACGTATATTCTTTTTGAAACACCCTGTATAACATTATAAGGTTAACTACACTGGACAAAAAGTGAGTCTTTCTGCAGAAACATAGCACTAATAATGTGCCTCAATTATGGCTTCAGTTTGCAAGGAAATGTGTCCACAAATTTCTTCAGGTATGTCATATTCAGCAGGAGCCACTTGTTAACAGTTAGATCCTGTAGAGCAGAGATCAGAGACAGCCCCTTACCATTTGTTGTCGTAAAAAAAAAAAAAAAAAAAAAAAAAAAAAAAAAAAAAAAAAAAAAAAAAAAAAAAAATGTTTGTAATCATCTTGTATTCTTTCCCAGAGGAGAGAGGGTGGAACCCTGCGGAAACTACGAAATGGCATATTCCTTCCGCCTCCCTCCCCATCCCTGATGTGGTCACCAGTTAGGGGCTTGCAGCCTTTGGTACTGGAAAGTCTGTACACCTCTGCCATAGATGTGTCAAATTGCAAGCAAATTGATTGCTATATTTCATCTGCTGATCCAATTAGTTCCAAATGTTGCCAGTCGATGTGCAATAGTGTTCATCAAAGTGGGAACTTGTGCATGTAAGTCTGTGAATTTAGCTGTTGTCCTTTTGCAGGATAGGAGTGTCCACAGCATACTCATCATAATGATGTAGAAGAAAGGACAACAGTTGGTCTCCAAATATATTGAAATAAGTAGCCCGGTTCATGTTCACTGTGACCTTTACTGAGGAGGCCTGAGTTGTTTTATCAAAAACATCACATAAGTACCACTGACGTCAGCTACGCTCTGCAGCTTAAATATTACATTGGGCATTTGTAATGTAACCTGCGACCATTGATGTCGGTGCTACAGGCGTCAACCACTGCGAAGAGCCCGCACATCCTCCTAGCGTCACAGGCTACCATTCAGAAAGAAGAAATAACACCACCATCCCCTCCCCCCCCCCCCCCCCCCCCTCCCTTGTCCCCACCCCCTCGCCTGCCAGATTTGGGAGGTGCCCTCACCGTGCCATGGCTTAAGAAGTGGCCACAGGGGAAAGAGTGGCAGTTCTGTTTTGACCACTATCACAGAGAAGACATACTTCTGCCTCTAGTATACGGTCATTGTAACATCATACTGTTATTTTCTTACCAGTCTCTGTTATACAGTGTTTTACTGGGCATCAACAGATGTGTTTATTGCAACTGAATAATATTGTTCATTTTTCTACAGCCTTGTGATTTCATACACCTCAGAGTGTTTGACTGCTTCTTGTGTTTAGACCCCAAAACATTGAATTGCACACATAGTTCCACATGTGAACATTCAATAACAGCCATAGACACCACAAAAGTAAGTGTTTCACTTTTTGCTTCAAATAAAGTGTTCCGTACAAGGACTAATAATTGCATTAACTGTTCTCTTGGGCCACCTGTGAGTTCGAAAGCAGAACACAAAAAACTCCATTTATTAAAAAAAAAGTGTGAATGGAGTTACAGCATTTGTTTTACTATACTGTGAAAGTACACACACTAATTTATTTTTCCTGGGTGCTTCCAGCCACATTGAGACATTTGTTGCAACATTTGATGAGCTGTGAAATTCCGCAATCATAGAATTCTGCTCCCTGCACCCATTTGGCACTAAATTTCTAGTAGTCAAAATCTTCTGTAACGAGGGATGGCAGTGTGATACAATGAAGCTGTATGTTCAAAAATGGGCAAACCAGTGTCCTTGCTGCGATTGTGATATCACCAGATCACTAAGTTAAGGGATGTCGGGCATAGGTAACACTTGGATGGGTGACTATCCAGGTGTGCTGAATGCTGTTGGCAAGCAGGGTGCACTCAGCCCTTGTGCGGCCAATTGAGGAGCTAAAACTTCCTGGCAGATTAAAACTGTGTGCCGGACCGAGACTCAAACTCGGGACCTTTGCCTTTCGCGGGAAAGTGAGGAGCTACTTGACGAAGAAATAGCAGGTCTGGTCATGAAAACTGACTGACTGAGAGAGTGCCATGCAGGACAGGAGAGTCCACAACATACTCACCATAAATAGGTACAAGAAAGGACAGTAATTAGTCTCCAAGAATGTTGAAATAAATATCCCGGTTCATGTTCACCGTGAACTCTAATGAGGAGGCCCAAGTTCTGTTATCACATACATCACAGAACTGCCACCGACCTGAGGTACCCTCACTATCCTCCCGTATCTGCATCCAGTGATGCCCGTCAGCTGAAGACGACACAGTGATCAATCGATACTGCTGGGCCTTCTGAGGCCTGTATGGCTCATTGTGGCTGGAAACTGTTTGTAAAAATAAATGGGAGTGTGTTCTTTCACAATATTGTAAAACAAATTCTGTAACTTCATTCACATTTTTTTTAAATAATTGGAGGTTGCTTTATGAATAGTCCTCATATGTTAAGATGTCAGTGCACTAGATAGTTTGCATCATTTGAAAAAAGCCAAAAATGACAATTCGTCAGACCACCTTACACACCTACTGTTTATAATGTTTTTGTAGAAACTGGTTGAAATTAACCTGCATTCACTGACAGCAGCAATTCTTTCAAGTTTGAAACTGATTGTCATTGATAAGACATGAGACTTGTCTTCTGCCCCTTTGGTTAGGACTTGCTTATGACCACTGTTCTTATACAATGCTACATGGTTGTGAGTGGTACATCATTGCTCATAGACACTTTAGACAGTCTGTGTCGGTACATCAACAAGTCTACCAGCTTCGTTAAAAGTGTGATCATGGGCATGTCAGAACGTGATACCTCCTTCCTGGCATTCAGTAACATCTTCACGTCGACCCATCTCACTGTACTGATTCTGTATAACTGACAGCACTGGCATGCCACTTCGTTACCACGATTTGCTGCTCAACCATGCTATTATTGCACTTGGCCACCCGTGGCCTTTACTGGAAATGTGCGATGTCACAATAAACAAGTGAAATAGTGACAGGGGGAAGCACAGCACAGTGTGAATCCTTTCATGACAGTTGTGCTTTTTCTGTCAAGTGGTTCAGCATACCCTCAGAAATGTCACAATAATAACTCACAGTAAGAAGGCCGAATTGCCCTCATTCCAAAGTGAATTAATAATGTAGTCAACTAATAGGTAAATAGTGGGGCCCACACAAGTGTCTGGTAATGAGGGTGCTCTTTTAAGAGGGTGACTAAAATTTGTCCAGTGAGGTTACACATAAACACGGCATGTGGAGCGCATCACCACATATGCAAGTACCTGACGTCGTGCTCTTCACGCAGAGGCGGGTGTGCGCGTGGTGGTGGTGCACGATGCAGTGCGCCCTCTGGTACCTGCGGAGCTGCTGGAGAGGCTAGTGGTACTGGCCGAACACCACGGGGCGGCAGGTGCTACGCGGCCGCTCACCTCGACTGTGGTGCGTGCGTCTCCGGACGCCGGTGGGACGCTGCTGCTGCAAGCCAGTCTCGACCGCGACTCTCACCTCGCGTCGGAGACTCCGCAGGCGTTCCGGACGGAGGTGCTGGCCACTGCTTACAACAAGGTACTGCTGTCGCGGGACTCAGATTTCTGTAGCAATCTATCATTTCTGGAATATGGACCAGAAGCACTCAGTTCAGAGAGTTTATGGACTATTGTACTTGCATTAGTAACACTTTATGGTATGTGGAGACACTATCATGTTGTTTTATAGCAATATGTTTTCGCCTGTTTTGGAAGTGTTGTACCTCATGGGATTTTATTTACTACAATAAGTTACACCTTTGTCTCATGATTCCCCTTTTCTAATTCAGTTAGTTCTCTAGTGAATCAAATCAGTTGGAGGGTAGATAGTATTTACAGCATCCTGTTGAGAACCACTTGCAGTACTGGCTGAAACGTTGGTCTATAAGGCAGTGTAGTTACACGCTTAGGGAAGTTTTATCGAAGATGGGGATGGCTGTACTTGCACAATGTAATGACGTGTTAACTGACAACACCCTGTCTTGTGCAACTGGAAAAGTCAGTGATATAGTTAGCTAAGATTTTAAACATGGCTGAAACAGCAACTGTTGAAATTCTTCGCAGTAAATGATGACAGCCAAAACAGTTTCAAACCCCTCCTTTCTTTAATGTAATATAGTCTGGCTGACTAGAAGTTAGTTTTCTTGCCTGTTGATGCCGGTGAGATGCGCTTTTCCTGTCTTGTTGGGATTTTACGTATTTTTTATGTTTGCTGTTTGTGGTTTTTGATGTGTATGTGTGCTTAATTGACTGTTATATTTTATTCACAACGACAGATGGTTTCGTTTAACATTTTGGTTGTTTTCACTAGTATGTATTTTACCTTTTAAGTTACGCAAGATTCTCGCGCATAACACTAGTGCCCTGTCTCGTTAGATGTGTTCCGTAGCGCAAGCTTCATCTGTTTCACACTAGGACACAAGTAAATTGGTTTCATATTTTCTATTTTATGTAGATGTTTTTAAATGATTCTGATGTGTTTTATTCATTAAGACAGAAGGTTTGAATTGGCACAACTTTTAATAATTTTGATGCACATGTGTGTGTGTCCATGGATTTTAATGTGCGCGAGTATCTGGAACATACCACAAGTGCCCTCTCTTGGCATAACTATCTGCCCTAGGGCTTTCACACCCTCTTCACGATAGTTCTTAGGCGAATTACTGATGCGAAGCTGTGTTCACATTGACCCTCTATCCATAATCATGTTGTATAAATGGAGATGATGTTTTAACTACTGACGACGCCTTTGGCACAATTGTTTTATTAATCTCCATTGCAGGATGTAATTTTAGTAAGTCACTAAAAGTTTTTGTGCCTGTAATACTCTGGTAATTTTATGTTTACTTAAGCTATAGTGGTTTTTTCTTTCTCATTTCTGATGCTAATTTTTTGCTAATGAAAGTGTCTTCCTGTTCAGAGTATTTTACTTCTGGTGAAGGTACATTTATATATACCAAAACTGTGGTCAAGAATTTTAATAAATCTTTATCCTGCAACTGTTTTGGCACTTTCACACAATTTTACCATCTCGCCAACAGGCATTGAACTGAATGCAGACGAGCTGGCATCAATATCACAGTGCAATAATGCAAAATGCTGTCACAGAAGGCACACACAAAGTGTGCTATCGGCTGACCCACTGATCCAGGTGTTTACTTGCCAGTTGCAGTAGGCCTGGACCAGCAGCTCTTACAGAATATCAATGTACTTGGACCTGGGTTTCACTTTGCACCACACTCTTGGTTTCTATGTGTCAACTTGCTCAGTCATTTGCAACAGTCACATTGTGTTTTTCTTTGTGCTCATCTCTGTATTGTTTTCTGATTCCCTCCTCCCCCACAGATTAATATGTCAGGTTTGTTTTCCTCTTTCCTTTTTTTTTATGTCTCGTTCTGTAAGACCAAATTGAGGAGCAAATCACCATGGTTGTGGTATGAGTCATTATATGAAATTAATATAAACAAAATAGAATGTAGACAAAACCTATGCAGATGATAAGCTGCAAATATATATATATAGTCAATAATATGACACAGGAATAAGCTTAATTTTTCCAGGAACTCCCCAACAGAATAAAAGGAGTGAACTGTGATGAAATTCTTCAGTTTAGACTGGAATGCGTGAGGATTACTGCTGAGACTTTTAAGTCTGTGTAGTATCTATTGAGAATGGATGCAGCAGAATACTGTACACCTTTCTGCACAACGAGGTGCAATCTTAATGGAGATCGGATTTCAGCCAAGTAGTAACTGAGTGCAAGCTGCTAATTCTTGGGAATAAGCTCATACTGTTACCAAAAAATGACATTAAAGAAAATACACTCCTGGAAATGGAAAAAAGAATACATTGACACTGGTGTGTCAGACCCACCATACTTGCTCCGGACACTGCGAGAGGGCTGTACAAGCAATGATCACACGCACGGCACAGCGGAACACCAGGAACCGCGGTGTTGGCCGTCGAATGGCGCTAGCTGCGCAGCATTTGTGCACCGCCGCCGTCAGTGTCAGCCAGTTTGCCGTGGCATACGGAGCTCCATCGCAGTCTTTAACACTGGTAGCATGCTGCGACAGCGTGGACATGAACCGTATGTGCAGTTGACGGACTTTGAGCGAGGGCGTATAGTGGGCATGCGGGAGGCCGGGTGGACGTACCGCCGAATTGCTCAACACGTGGGGCGTGAGGTCTCCACAGTACATCGATGTTGTCGCCAGTGGTCGGCGGAAGGTGCACGTGCCCGTCGACCTGGGACCGGACCGCAGCGAAGCACGGATGCACGCCAAGACTGTAGGATCCTACGCAGTGCCGTAGGGGACCGCACCGCCTCCAGTGGTGTCGCGACAGGCGTGAATGGAGGGACGAATGGAGACGTGTCGTCTTCAGCGATGAGAGTCGCTTCTGCCTTGGTGCCAATGATGGTCGTATGCGTGTTTGGTGCCGTGCAGGTGAGCGCCACAATCAGGACTGCATACGACCGAGGCACACAGGGCCAACACCCGGCATCATGGTGTGGGGAGCGATCTCCTACACTGGCCGTACACCTCTGATGATCGTCGAGGGGACACTGAATAGTGCACGGTACATCCAAACCGTCATCGAACCCATTGTTCTACCATTCCTAGACCGGCAAGGGAACTTGCTGTTCCAACAGGACAATGCATGTCCGCATGTATCCCGTGCCACCCAACGTGCTCTAGAAGGTGTAAGTCAACTACCCTGGCCAGCAAGATCTCCGGATCTGTCCCCCATTGAGCATGTTTGGGACTGGATGAAGCGTCGTCTCACGCGGTCTGCACGTCGAGCACGAACGCTGGTCCAACTGAGGCACCAGGTGGAAATGGCTTGGCAAGCCTTTCCACAGGACTACATCCAGCATCTCTACGATCGTCTCCATGGGACAATAGCAGCCTACATTGCTGCGAAAGGTGGATATACACTGTACTAGTGCCGACATTGTTCATGCTCTGTTGCCTGTGTCTATCTGCCTGTGGTTATGTCAGTGTCATCATGTGATGTATCTGACCCCAGGAATGTGTCAATAAAGTTTCCCCTTCCTGGGACAATGAATTCACGGTGTTCTTATTTCCATTTCCAGGAGTGTAAATATTGAGAGGTCAGTGTCAGAATTCCCAGACTATGGAATAGTGGTCAACAAGAGGTTCATGAACTCATGCCACACATCACTCAGTCTGCCCATTTCTGAACCAAAAATACCCTTTGTGAATAGAAAGAGGTACCCCTAAATACTGGGTGATTCTTATTAATGTTGAAAACCTCTGCCTCAGTGAAGATGGTGATGAGACAAGTAATTAAATATGACCCACCGTCTCACAAATGTCGGGAATGCCCCACAAGTGGATGACAGAAGTTGAACATTGGATGTCACCAGATGATGTACCACACAGCACATGGTGGCAATTGAACCTGTTTCCAGAATGAAATTTTCACTCTGCAGCTGAGTGTGCGCTGATATGAGACTTCCTGGCAGATTAAAACTGTGTGCCCGACCGAGACTCGAACTCGGGACCTTTGCCTTTCGCGGGCAAGTGCTCTACCAACTGACCTACCCAAGCACGACTCAGGCCCCGTCCTCACAGCTTTACTTCTGCCAGTATCTCTCCTACCTTCCAAACTTTACAGAAGCTCTCCTGTGAACCTTGCAGAACTAGCACTCCAGAAAGAAAGGATACTGCGGAAACATGGCTTAGCCACAGCCTGGGGGATGTTTCCAGAATGAAATTTTCACTCTGCAGCGGAGTGTGCGCTGATATGAAACTTCCTGACAGATTAAAACTGTGTGCCTGACCGAGACTCGAACTCGGGACCTTTGCCTTTTGCGGGCAAGTGCTCTACCATCTGAGCTACCGAAGCACGACTCACGCCTGGTACTCACAGCTTTACTTCTGCCAGTATCTCATCTCCTACCTTCCACACTTTACAGAAGCTCTCCCGCGAAACTTGCAGAACTAGCACTCCAGAAAGAAAGGATACTGCGGAGATATGGCTTAGCCACAGCCTGGGGGATGTTTCCAGAATGAAATTTTCACTCTGCAGCAGAGTGTGCGCTGATAGGAAACTTCCTGACAGATTAAAACTGTGTGCCCGACCGAGACTCGAACTCGGGAACTTTGGAAGGTAGGAGACGAGATACTGGCAGAAGTAAAGCTGTGAGTACCAGGCGTGAGTCGTGCTTCGGTAGCTCAGATGGTAGAGCACTTGCCCGCGAAAGGCAGAGGTCCCGAGTTCGAGTCTCGGTCGGACACACCGTTTTAATCTGCCAGGAAGTTTCAATTGGACCTGTTGTCTTGAGTGTGGCAGGCAGTGTTATTTTCATTGAGTTAGACATTTATTTGCACTGAGGTAAGATTAATTATTTTATTTAGAAATCGTGCGGTATCCGCTGATTAACATCAAAGTACAACAAAAACCTATCAATTGCATCTCAAGTAAATAAGTATAAGCTTCTGAATTGTGTCTCTACCAGTAAATGACCTACACTTTCTTTACTAAGTAATGTCTCTAAACAAAAATATAAAACAAAAAGAAAAAATGGGTTAAAAAATGAAATACAAAATAAGAACAGATTTTACTTGGTCACAGTGAGACTACAATTTTCTAATTTCTATTTTTACAACAGAACACATTTACAAAAGGTGTTCAAAATTTTTGCCGTTTACTCAAATGCAAGTATTGCATCACTCAATCGTCCTTTGACACCCACACCCATCTGCTGCACATGGCGAGGTACACCATCTGGTGCCATCATATGTTCAACATTTATCATCCATTTTGGAGGTATTTCCCAACATTTGTGACCCCACATGTCATTTGTTACATTAGTTGTCTCATTGTCATCTATGTTCCTTCAGGGTTTGTAAATGTTAATAAGATCACTCTGTATAATATTGTCTGTTGGATGCAAATGAGAATAAGCAAACTAGACTGCTTTTCATGTTGGACCCTCACTTATTGCATATTGTATATGCTGTTCTAATAAAATTCAGCATTCAGTGTTTGAACAAGACCCTAAACATGGGCTTTTCATGACAGCTTACTTGCTGTCTGAACACTTAGAAATTTGAACTGGTTCAGACGTGCTAATCGTATGCCCACTCTGCATAATCAAAATGTCAGTTTAGTTTGCTGTCTTAGAAATGGTAAAAATGAAATCTTACTGTGATTGAGCATTTTCTACAAGCCATGGAGTTATGTCTTGAACTGCAGTTTCTGATGCATTGCTTATGATGCACTCAACATAATTCAAACCAAGCGAATATCATCAGCAAACAGAAATGTTTTAGAGTCAACTGTCAAATTAAAAAGCATATCATTTATACATATAAGAAGCAGCAGCAGTCCTAGCACCTATGCCTAAGGCCCGTGCCTGAGCTGCTGTGTGTTGATGGTCGTTGAGAGTAGTGATGTGACAGCAGTGCCCATCTTCACCCACACACAGTTTAACAGGTACATGTCAATAGATGCATGGTAATCCCTGATCACGACAATTTGTGGGTTCTCGGTGTCACTTCTGTTTTTTACCAGTTTCCATTCAATTGACGAATCAGCAGTCCTGCTCTGATCATCATTTGGTGCATATTTGGCAGGATTGCCCACACATATATGCCGTATGTGGGGTATACCACAAAGTAGGCAATTTGACAACAGTTTGCGACAGTGAGCAAGCGACGGGCAGTTAGCGAAGCCCCAGTGTTTTCCCTGGATTTGGAGGATGCCCCAGAAGCATCGCCCCACAGTGTTGTGCCAATGTTGGTAGCAGACGGGTTACCAGGTAAGTTTCAGGTAGACATAGAATCGACAGTCAACTTCATGAACTTAGATTTTTACACTCTCTTGGGGTGCCCTAGATTGCAACAGCCACAACGTCAGGCTGTATATTGTAGTAAATGGTGTATTCTTTAAGGGCCAATTCTTCAGCTCTGCAAGTTATAACAGTGTGGAATGGAAACTTACATTGTTTGTGGTTAATTCACAGTTGGCACAAAATACGAGGAGCCTTCAATAAATAATGCAAAACATTTTTCTGTAATCAGGTTGGTTTTATTCAGAATTACTGTACACCATGCTTTCCTCACTCTTTTGGTGACAACCCTATTTTTCAGCATAATCTTCGTTCAGTCCGACAGCCTTACATCATCTTATTAGGCCTGTATGCCCGTATGGTACAATTCTACTGGTTGACGTCAGAACCAATGTCTTGCTGCATCAATAACTTTCCCATCAGCCACGTACTGTTTCCTGTGGAGCGTATCTGTCATTTGGCCATACAGATGGAAGTCGGATCATGCAAGGCTCAGGCTTAGGATGGATGGGGAAGAACAGTAGTATGAAGTTTTTGGAGCTCCTCTCAGATGCGCAGATTTGTGTGAGGCCTTGCACTGTCATGGAGAAGGATAATTTCATTTGCATATTTATGATGATGAACACGCACAAGTTTTTTCAATTTTCTGAGTGTAGCACAATACACTTCAGAGTTGATCATTGCATCATGAGGAAGGACATCAAACAGAATAGTCTGTTTAGAGTCTCCATGACTTTACCAGCTAAGAGTACAGTTTTGAACTTTTTTTTTTTTTTTTTTTTTTTTTTTTTGGAGGGGATGTGTCGTGGTGCCACACCATGGATTGCCGTTTTGTTTCCTGTTTGAAGTGAGGAACCCACATTTCATTGGCTGTGACAATTTCCAACTAAAAGTTGTCACAATCAGGCTCATAACATGCAAGCAATTCCACAGAGAAGGTTCTTCGTTGCTCTCCATCGTCTTCTGCTAGGCAGTGTGGAACCCAGGGGGCACACACTTTTGAGTACCCCATCTGGTGGACAAGGCTGTCAGCATTACCAACAGAGATGTCCAGTTGAGCAGCCAGGTGTGTGATTGTAATCCATCAGTCATCTCGAATGAGAATGTCTGCATGTTCCAACACTGCAGGAGTCACAGCTGTGTGCAGCGAGCCAGCATGCAGGAGATGGGACAGATAGTATGACGTATAATTTCGATGATGACAAGACACCTTGCATAATCACTCAGCGAGTGTTTCTTCACTGCCAGGTCTCTGTAGACATTCTTCAAGTGTCTATGAATCTTTGTGGTGCTCTGGTTCCCCACCAAAAGAAACTCAGTGGCAGTTGTGTGCTTGGAACAATGCACCTCAGTTATAGATGCCATTTCGAAGGCTACGTGTAGTGCCGCTGACTATTAGGTCTCTGTAAGGGCCTGAAGTGGGAATATTCTGTGATGTCCCACAACAAATTCCACATTTTTTCAACCAAGATTGGCTGAGGAAAAAATGTGTCACATTAATTATTGAATGCCCCCTCGTATCTTTGGGTTAGACGCCTTTCCTGTTTTTGGTTTCCAGATAGTTGACAACATACATTTAGAGCTCAAGTCAATCTTATTTCAAAATTTGGACTCCGCAGCACTATCAGTTTGAAAGTGACAGGTCAGGAAAAAATTGAGACAAAGGTCTTCTATAAGCCACTCCAGCCACTATAAATTCTGCCACTCCAGCCTTTTCCCTTAGTTGTGTTTGGCGAAGCTAAAGCATGGTTGCAGCATTGGCAGGATCTCAATATCATTTCTGCTGTTTTTGTTGAGTCGCTGGGCCACCTCTTTGGTGGTGATTGAAGAGGCTTAATGCACTGTGCGTCTTTGTGAAGATTGTAAACGGGTGGTTGGCACGCAATTGTTGCGGACTTGTATCCACTTCTGGGCATCAACTTGCATGCTGCATACCTGCAGTTAATAACGTACACTTCAGTATTTTGTCTGCACAGAGATGTATCAACCATATTTTGAACAGTTGATTTAGACCATTCCTTGTGTCAAATACCTCAATAACAGATGACATCTTAGTCACGGGCTCCATGTGAGAGTAGCATTTATGAAACGTGGAGGCAGTTTTCCAGTGTCTTCTGGAGAACAGCATTTGTTGCAAACTGGAAAAATATAGTTTTGTTCCCAAAGGTACATTTTTTTGAGACTTGTTCTTAACAAGATGGCCTCATCTGTACGTACAAATACGTCAAAGCCATCATCAACCTGCTGGTAGGTGAAGGACCTCCAGTACCTTTTGGGGAAGATTTCTTATTATGCTAAGTTCATTCCCTAAGTGGCGCACATCTGCCATCCACTTAACCAGCTTCATCAATGCAGCCACAAATTTGTGTAGTCTGCAGACTGTAAAAGGGCTTTTCGGTACCTCAAGCAACTCCCTGATTGGCTTCCTTTACACTGGGTAAATCATTAAGCCCAGCTGCCGATATGACATTGGTGCGGGTATATTGCATCAGACCTGAATGGCACTGAGCACCCCCTCATTAAGCATCGAACGTGCTTTCTGTGGCACACTGTAACTGCTTGCAGATGTAGAACAAGGCACTGCTTTATTTGGGCCTCTCCCTATTCTTCCTGATCAGACTGCACACTGGTTGCAAAGGTGAGCCATCTTTCTCGGTAATTATTACTATGATACTTGTTACCGGTACACTTCAAAGAATGCCAATGCAGGTGCACTATCACATTTGGTGGCAGGACCCGATCTGGAGTTTGATCAACAGGAGGCTCTCATTTTCACTTTGGATGATTCTTTGTTGTAGACATTGCCGTATTATCATTTGAGGGTGCGGTAGGTCATAGTTGCCGACTCACTTTTCATGAAAATCGTTTCAGTACCCCAGGTACAAGTGCATTCCTTCAGCAGCAGATTCAGTTTGGGGTACATTTTTTTCTGCTGTGGGATCCACTCAACATTATAGAGGGGCCCCTCGTGCTTGCACATAGAAGAGCAAAGTTTTCCATTGGTTGTCCCTGTGATGCTCCGTCATCACATACTCCAGTTACTGCGTGTGTCACGCTGGAGTCTGTCCCGTTTGAAGGCTTTGGTGTGGCTTTGCATCTAGTGGCTGTGGACTGATCACGATACTGAACACCTTATGTGGGCTCCTGTGCACAGAACTGGGTTGCAATTCCGCATCAGTTTTCCACTTGGCACCTTTTGGGGCACCCTCGGGAGAGCGTGCACACAGAGTTTGTGGGCCCCTTTTCTGGAAGCAAGTAGTTGTTCGTGATCAATACGTTGTCAGATTTTCTGTTTGTTTCCAAACTTTCCTCCATGTTGTCAGTGAGGACTCTCCCCAGACCCTTGTCCCTGAAATTGGTTTCCAATTTGTGTCTCGGGAGTTTGCAGACTTTTGCATTTGCAATGGTATCCAGCATCTGACTATTGCCTCATCTCACCTGGGTTCTAACTCAGAGGTGGAGTGATTCTTACGAACATTTAAAACTCAAATAAAAAATTCTGTGTCTTTCTCATACTCCAACGATGTCCTATCCGGTACCAGGTGGCACTAGTTAACAGATGCAGAACGGTGGAAAGTTTGCACCGGCACTAGTAGTGGGATCGTTTGGATTTGTTGTACTCCTAGCCACAGGACCCGGACCATCGCGGCCCACTGTGTTTTCCACACAGGGCTGTCGTTTTGGCCAGATCCTTTGGATGGCAGCAGGGGTGTCTGCTGGGTGGCATGGTGCTTTACAAAAGTTGGTATTTATTTGTGATGAATGTCAGTCAAGACCAACCGAGTCACCATTCCAGTCAGTTGAGCCCACAACCTGTCGGATCCTCAATGCTGCCGTCTCCTAGCTTTCCAGGTAACAGGGTGACAGTGGAGGGGTTCCCTAGTGTAGCAGTGCGCTCACCTGCTGCTGCTTCAGTGCACCTTCCACTGTCCTACATTTGACCTTGGAGATGGTGACGGTGGGGATAGTTATGACTACTGATGCAGAGCCTGTGGAATATGAACCTGAGCACTCTTTGTCCTACTCGCCAGTGGACGTCAATTTACCCCCAGCAATGCTGGTAGACCCACTGTTACCCCAGCCTCCACAATCTTCTGCCCCTAAGATGGAGCCAGCCATGTCAGTGTCATCTCCTCCGTCGTTTGATTTGCTGTTTGAGAATTTTGTGCACTCTCCAGTTTTGCAGTGGATGTTGCAGCAAAAGCCAGGTCATTTTCAGCCATACATAGCCTTTTCAGCAGAAAGGGATCTCGTATTCCAACCAGCGGGCATTGAGACAGATATGGGCGAGGGTATCACAGTGGAATAGTGCAGAATGCTGTCATAGAGGACACACACGAAGCTTGGCATGGGCACAGAGCCATGGACCTGAGTGTTTACTTGCTAGTGGCAATAGTCCAGACATGGAAGTTGTTATGCTGACATCGGCATACTCAAAACTGCGTAGCTAATCCATTTCATGTGCTTTGGTGCTCTCAGTAGCTGCTACTTCTTCTCTCAATTGCTGTAACACGCTTGAAACTGTTCGTGACAAAAAGGATAATTCTAATGATGCAGCCCACACAGTATGTAATGTTGGAGAACAATCAATTTTATTTCCACTTGTGACACATTCATGAATGATGACCGGTTCAGATTTCACAGTTCCCTTTTGCATGCAGTTAAGGGAAAACTACAGACTGTATACACTCTTGATGAAATAATTAACAGTAGTTCAGTGTGGCACAGGACAATCAACTGAAATATCACAAGAACAGCCCCATTGCTGAGTGGCATATAATTACACGAGAGTAACAGACAGTATGTAGGTTGGAGAAACATCACACTTAAATACAATTATACAGCGGGAAAAAAAGTTGGCCCTAATTAATACTGTCTCAAAGTGATCTCAGCAAACCTTTCTGTACAGTTTGACATAATTATTAATGCATGAGTAATTTCTGGTCACATATTCTTTCAACAAAGATTTAATGTGTTTCATATCTAAAGCTGTATTCTAACACAAACTGACATAATGATACTACATGATCGCTTGCTGGTCAGACTTTTAGATCATAGATGTTGCTCAAGTTAATTCTGGTGGTAGACCGCATGATTTTTGGGCAGGGGTGACTATTTACAGACGGCATAAAAATATTATGTGGTTCTTGAAAGTACCTAATGTTTAGAAAATTGGCTGTGTTACATTTTGTTATTTTGTATGTTACTATTATTTGGTTTATGACAAATATTGAAGGTCAGTAAATTATAAAGTATATGGCACAGTGTTATGCTTCTGTTGTTTGAAATCCTCTGCTTATGATTATGGCATTTGTCTTGAAAATGTCAGTTAAGTAGTAAGAGGCGTCATTTGGTTAAAAAAAATGAAGGTCAGACTCTTATAAGCATTAAGACCAAATAGGCAGTCGAAATTATGAGGCTCCGAACTTTCAGTGACATTTATCTCAGAAGTTAATTTGTTTCAGGCAATTTTAAGTATGCTTTCAAAAGGAGTGAAGTACCTACTTTCGAAAGATTGGTAACAGCGTTTTGTATTCTAACTATTAGCTCAAAATGTTTCCCCATTACACACTACAGTGTCAAGATTTCAATTAGCTGTAACTTTTAATGAAGTGAGCTCCTTAGTGAAGCTAATTGTATAATTGGAACCAGGAAGATAAATATAACCAGCTGAACTATAAATGTAACTGGAACTTTGTTTATATAACGTTCTGAAACATTGAGGTACATATGACATATTACATGTGAATGTGCAGTGAAAAGAGAAGAAACAAAAAATTAATTACTGATGGGAGTAGAAAACACAGCCAATGGAGAAGCTTCTAACTCCCTATGCTTCGTTTGCCTCTAATTTCCATGTTGCGAGTTGCTCAGACATTTGCACCAGTCACATTGTGTTTTCTTCATGCACATCTCTATACAGTGTTAAAATCTTCTGCTCTCCTGTAGAAAATGGCGCACATTGAGTTCATTCCCTTTCCTGAGGTTTGTCTCCCCGGATTTGCAGTCAAGCCACCATTGATTCATACTGTTACATTTGTGCTGCTGTTTGCAGAGGCAGAGAGGATGGATGCTGCATTTCCACAGGAATCTATAAAGGGCGTTCAAAAAGAAATGAGAGAGATAATTACAGAAACCAGTACCTGTATATTAGAAGTATTGTCCCACTGTGACACAAGGCAGTGAATGGCTGTCTCGTAAAATTCCTGGGGCTGCGATGTTAACCAGGTCTGCATGTACAGCAGGACATTGTCATCCGAAGTGAACCGTTTGCCTTTTTAAGGGAATCAAAAATGGCATAATTGCAGGGAGAGAGCTTCCAATGTGTGTTCACTGCGATGTCGCCAAACACGGATGCAACCATCATGATGCTGCAAACAACCTGGATTCATGCGAAAAAATGATGTTTTGCCATTCGTGCACCCAGTTTTGTCATTGAGTACACCATTGCAGGCGCTCCTGTCTGTGATGCAGCGTCATGGGTAACCGCAGCCACAGTCTTCGAGCTGATAGTACATACTGCTGCAAACGTCATCAAACTGTTCGTGCTGATGGTTGTTGTCTTGCAAACGCCCCCATCCGTTGACTCAGGGATCGAGACATAGCTGCACAATCCATTACAACCAAGCGGATAAGATGTCATCTCGACTGCTAGTGATACGAGGCCATTGAGATCCAGCACAGCATTCCGTATTACCCTCCTGAACCCACCGATTCCATATTCTGCTAACAGTCATTGGATCTCGGTCAACGCAAGCAGCAATATCGCGATATGATAAACTCCAATCGCGTTAGGCTACAATCTGACTTTTATCAAAGTCGGAAACGTGACGGTACGCATTTCTCCTGCTTACACGAGGCATCACAACAACATTTCACCAGGCAACGCCGGTCAACTGCTGTTTGTGTATGAGAAATCAGTTACAAACTTTCCCCATGTCAGCACTTTGTAGGTGTCGCCACCGGCGCGAACCTTGTGTGAATGCTCTGAAAAGCTAATCATTTGCATATCAAACCATCTTCTTCCTCTCAGTTAAATTTCGCGCCTGTAGCACATCATCTTCATGGTGTAGCAATTTTAATGTTCAGTAGTGTAATATACTGAGATCCACATTATTTAACATATACACTGTCCAGTCACGTTAATGTGACCACCCGTCATAAGCCTGAGTAACTGCCATTTGCAGTGCGGACTGTTGTAGGACGTGCAGGAAGAGAGTCAGTGAGGTTGCGGAATAAACCATCAGTGATATGGAGCCATGCCACCTCCATTGCTGTCGCCAGCTGCACTAGGTTTCTCGGTTGAGGATCCACGGTGTGAACATTATGATCAAGGTGGTCCCACAGATTCTCTACTGAGTCTAAATCTAGGAAGTTTGGTGGCCAAGCAAGTATGGTAAACCCGAGCTGTCTGACACATTGCATTGACCTGCTGGTAGACGCCATTGTGCAGAGGAAAAACAAACTGCACACAGTGGTGAACATGCTCTCCAAGAATAGATGCACACTTCTGTCGATCTTTCCAGAATGATGAGATCACCCAGTCTATGGAGCAGCACGATACCACTCTTTGCTTGTCTCTGTCGGAAAATTGGGAATGGTAGCAGAACACATTGACTGTTCACTTGACAGTAACAGCCTAGTGTTGCTATTCCTGGAAGACTGTGATTGTGTAAACAGAAGATAGCATTTGAAATATTTAGTCACAAGTAAATCAATACTCTGCTGAGCAATTGGGGATATGAATACCAAGGAACCATAAAAAAGAACCGCAGTAAATTTGTTGAACACTTAATTAAGATGTTAATTACAATAGTTTTAATGCCAGACAGATTTTAGAATTTAGGAAAACATTGCCAGTTAATAAAAGAGGACAAAATGAATGTAAATGTGTACTAAATAAGAAAGTTAATGCATGACAGCAAATTGGAAAGCAAAAGTCGGTAACTAAATAACAGAGAAAATAAACAAAATTAATTCACCTCAGTTTTCTACTGCTGCTTTCTTCATTTGCTTACTTTTCTTTGCCTAAGAACTTCAATGTTGAGTATGATCGATTTAGCGCAGCTCAGTCTCAAAACACATTTCAGACGATAATCCGATATAGAGCATCTCATTTGTATTTTATGCAGCTTCATTAGGGAAAAGAAATGCTCACAACTCCATGTTGGTACGAACAGACTAAGCATCCCTGCTACATGTCTATGACGTTTCAGATACTCATCTGTCACAAATGTTTGTAACAGTCACTTAAATTTTTTCTGCTCTGATATTTATCTTTCAATTCTGAATCACAATGAAAGACCTATGACCTCCATTTGCAGAGGGTGGCTTATGGAATCGATGTCCACAGAGTAGAGTAGCAAAAATTCCAAAATCCTTTTTATGAACATGAATTATCAGTGAATCTTGTTTCAAATTCAGTACGCAATTTTCTAAAAGGATCTGTATACTCTCCAAAATCTGCCGCAGTGACAGAGTTTATTAATGCTGACAGTTTGGAAAGTAAGGGACATTTCTAGCCTCCAGCTGCCTTTCCCAGAGTGACAGTTTCATCTTGAATGCTGTTATCTGGTCATAGAAATGAATGATGAGAACATCCTTCCCTTGAAGTGACATGCACAAGTCATGGCCCTCTCACATCAGTTAAAAAGGCTAAATCACAAATCCATCCATCATCCAGTAGCTCATGAATACTTTCTCCCTTCATTTCCATGAGTAACAATATTTCTTGGCACAGTTCGATGAAGCGCTCCAGAACTTTAGCACGACTGAGCCAACGAACCTCTAATTTATAAGGTAAATCTCCTTATTCACAACCAGCATCATCCAGAAACGCTTTGAACAATCACTGATTGAATCCTTTTGAGCATATAGAATTGGTCATTTTCACAACCAAATTCATTCAGTATTCAGTTTTATGCTTTTGGAACACAGATGTTGATGAATCAGGCAACATATAGCGATAAGCAGAAAATGATTCTTCATTTTGAATGTAGGTGGTGGTCGTATTAATGTGTAAAATGCAATAATGCCCAGCCAAATTAATCTGTGAATGTGAAAAAGAAGACCACATTTCTGTCCTCATTGTCTTATGTACTGGGATTAGGAATCTGCCTATTCTGTCTTCATGAAGTTTATGTTCATTGTTTTCTTGGTCAGTGTATGTCTCTACTACCTTCCAGCCTGTAGTACAGGATTATCCTGGGTAATCTTTCATTCTGTTCATGTGTTGCTTACATCTATCTCTGTATTCAGTGTTAGCAACTTGTGGTCTTGTGATTACAAGGCCCCGGGTTCGATTCCCAGCTGGATTGTGGACTTTCTGTGCTTGAGAGAGAGAGAGAGCGAGAGAGAGAGAGAGAGAGAGAGATTCTCCTGCACAAGTCACGAAGGTGCCCTCTCACATCAGTTAAAAAGACTAAATCACAAATCCATCCATCATCCAACTCATTTCACTCTTTAAAAAAACTCTTATCTTGTCCGTCAATTTCTTCAAGAATCTCGCATCTCCTGTCTATATTTTGCTGTCATCTTTCTCTTTGTTTACTCAATTTTCATTTCTGTACAGCAGTTATGGTATTACAGTAATTCTATTAAATTCAGTTTTTGTTCCTTTTTGGGTTTTGTAGTTGTGTTCTGTGTATTGTTCCCCATACTGCTTGAAATTTGCACAACTTTTCATCTATATCATTATCATAATTTAACTAGTGTAGCATCCCAGGTAGCTAAAAATTTGACAACTGTTCAGTTACTTCGTTGTTAATTACGAGGGTCACACCAAAAGAAATGCACACTCTTTTTCTTAAAATCCATCTTTTATTCTACATGTTTAAAAGTTGTACAGTGTGTAGATACATCCTTTAGGAACAATATTTTCATTTCTCCACATAATTTCCATCCCTCTCAACTGCCTTATGCCATCTTGGAACCAGCGCCTGTATACCCGCACGGTTAAATTCTGGACTAACCTGTTGGAGCCACTGTTTGGCAGTGCACACAAGGGACTCATCATCTTCAAAACTTGTTCCATGTAGAGAGTCTTTCAATTTCCCAAAGAGATGATAGTCACATGGAACCAAGTCAGGACTGTAAGGTGGGTGTTTCAGTGTTGTCCATCCGAGTTTTGTGATCGCTTCCATGGTTTTTTGACTGACATGTGGCCATGCAGTGTCATACAACACCAAAACATCTTTCTTTTGCCAATGTTGTTGAACACAACTCGGTTGAGCTTGAAGTTTTTTCAGTGTCGTCATATATGCATCAGAATTTATGATGGTTCCACTTGGCATGATGTCCACAAGCAAGAATCCTTCAGAATCGAAAAACACCGTAGCCATAACTTTTCCAGCAGAAGGTGTGGTTTTGAATTTTTTTTCCTTGGGTGAATTTACATGATACCACTCCATTGATTGCCTCTTCATCTCTGGTGAAAAATGATGGAGCCATGTTATATCACCTGTCAAAATTCTTCCAAGAAATTCATCTCCACCATTCTCGTACTGTTCCAAAAGTTTGCTGCATACCGTTTTCCTTGTTTCTTTGTGAGCCACTGTCAACACCCTGGGAACCCACCTGGCACAAACCTTTTTTAATGACAACACTTTCAGTATCCTGCAAACACTTCCTTCCCCTATCCCAACATAGCATGGCAATTCGTTCACTGTGTTGCGTCTCTCAACAGTCACCAATTTGTTAACTCTCTGCACATTATCTGGAGTGTGCTGTACGAGACCTCCTGCTGCGAGGACAGTCCGCAATATTGCCGTGCCCACTTTCATCACGTAACCTGCTTGCCCTCCGACTAACTGTACGGCGATCGACAGTAGCATCTCCATACACCTTTATCAACCTCTTGTGGACATTTCCCATTGTCTCGTTTTCACAGCACAGGAATTCTATGACAGCACATTGCTTCTGATGAACATCAAGTGTAGCAGCCATCTTGAAGACATGCTGTAATGGCACCACACACGGAAACAGGTTGAACTAAGTTTGAAAACAAGCGGGAAGGATGTATCTGCACACTGTAAAACTTTCAGACATGCAGAATGAAAACTGTATTTTTACAAAAATAGTGTGCGTTTCTTTTGGAGTGACCCTCGTACTGTCATGGCCATACTGGGTATTTACCTTGAAAGACCACAACTTTCATCTTATGTAATGAAGTTTTAAGACTTCATTCTGTACATTTATGTTTTACCCAATGTACTATTAACTGGGAGTCATCTTCTTATACTCAAATTATTACTTTTTCATCTGCAAATAGTAATGTGCCGTGATTCATGTGTTTCTGCAATGTAATTCCTGGCTAATCATCAGATTTCAAATTTTTAAGGACTTTGTCACTATAGCTGCAGGGCAAAGGTGTCATCAACCCAAAGGTTGCACTGAACACCACAGTCCTTTACCAGACAAGGTCCTACTGTTGCCTTTGTCTTACTTTTGAACTGATTTACTCAGCCAGTTAAAGGGGGTCTGCAGTTTAACGCAGACTTTGAACCATGGTGCAGTCCAGCATTTATCACATTAACAAAGACTGCCAGCACTGAAAGAAGTGATCACTAACAGAAAAAAATTATAGGGTGACTCAGGTTTGAACCCCAGGTCTTAGTCAGCATAAGTGTTAAAAATACAGAGAGGAATTGCAGACCTGGGCTGCAAGCGAGCATTGATTGTATTCAGTGGGGAAAGTTAAACCTGTGTCTTCTGCTTACTAGGCAGAAGCTCTGACCACTGAGACATCTGCACCCAACTGATTGCAATGCTTGCTCACAGCTGACGTCTGTGGTAATTTCCAAGACACAGTGCACATCAAAATCGCACCCTCACTGCAAAAAACATATATCGAATGCTTGATCCTTGAAGTGGAACGTCACCTGAGAGTAGCAGAATGTTGCGTGAGAGTAAGCATTTCAGTTTTTATATTTTTGCTACTTATGACTATCTGGTAAATCTCTCTCCTGTGAGTTTCTCCCAATTTCCCAACAACGAGTGAAAAACGCATCCTGGGTACGGGGAGAAAGGAATGGTGCTTACGCCAGACACAGTACTGTACATGATGCCGATACCTGATGAACAATGTAAGTGATAGTCTTCATTTCTTTAATTAATTCCTGTGAGTGAAATAAGTGCTGTTACTGTCTCTTTTTTAATGACTTTTTATTTTCAATACATTTGTCATTTATCATCTCTCATGTCAGCATCTCGAGAGTGAAGCATTCAATCTGTATACTGCTCGTTGGCAGCCCGTGATTTTGATGTGCACCATTTCTTGGAAATTACCAAGTCTGTATGTCCTTTTTGTATTAATTCGTAGTGGCTGCTGGCTCAAAAATAGTATCTGTTCTTGGGCCGTTCTGAAACAACAGACACCACACATATGTAAAAGTTAATAAGAGTGGGTGAAAGAGAACACCCCTATTTCACTCCTTGGTTGATTTGTATCTCATTTGTCATCTTTTCTCCCGTATTTATTACTATTTTTATTTCACAATATAAGCTTTCAATTGTACTGATGAAGTGTGCTGGGTAGCTTCTATCATTCACTCTTGCCCATAATTATCACAATCAGTTCGGTCAAGAGCTTTTCCAGAATCTACGGAGTGTTGAAACAGTCTCTCTGCAGTGCCATATGATTGTTAGCCACACATGCTGTATGTCACAGTGAATATACTGAAAAGAAACTCAGTGAAATACAAGTTATTGATTTATTGAATATTCATTTTTACTTACAGATTTTCACATTAAATGTTGAAAGTCTCCCCCCTGTTGTTGAATACACAATTCAGTTCGTCTAACCATGTTTCCAAACACAAGCTGTAACATTTCTTCTGTAACAGAAGCAGTGAAAGTGGATATTTCTGTTTTCAATTCATCGATGGATTTTGGACAGTTTTTATAGACAGTTGCTTTCACTGCATCCCAGAAGAAAAAGTCGGGTGGTGTTAGGTCAGGTGACCATGGAGGCCAAAGTCCCTGTGAAATTATGCAATCACCGAAAACATCAGCAAGCAGTGACATTGAGACGTGAGCCGTATGCGCGTTACACCATCTTGTTGAAAATAACTGTTCAGTATTTCACTTAACACAAGTTCTCCTATGAATGGGTACAGATTATCACTGCAGTATCGTTGTGTGTTTATAGTTTCGTTGAAAAATATGGGACCCACAATCCGATGTCTATAAATTGCAATCCAAACTCCTATTTTCACAGGATGAAGTAGTTCCTCGTGAATACACGCTGGATTTGCAGTACTCCACATACGAGAATTTTGCGAGTTCATGTACCCAGATAAATGAAACCACGCCTCATCAGTGAAAAACATTTCATTAAGAATATCCCTTCCATTCTGTTGGACAAAATTTTTGAACCATTGACAATAATGCAGTCTCTTTCCATGATCAGTATTTTTCAGTTCTTGCACGACTGTCACTTTGTAAGGGAAAAGTTCTAATTTTTTCCTTACAGCTGTGTGGGCCGTTCTGACGCTAACATTGATTTCCTGGGTGAGTTTTCGTACTGACTTGTCCGGACTCATTGACATTTTATCGGAAATATCGAGTAGTTTATCCTCAGACAAAACGCTATGACAACCACATGTCAGTGCATCTGTCACTGAACCCGTACTTTGAAATTTGTTAATCAAATCTTGCATAGTATCGCGATTTGGGAGTGTTGTCTACGGGAAAACTAAATTAAATGTTTGGCGAACTGAAACTGTGTATTTACCTCCAGCTTTGAACACTTGTTCGACTAAAAACACGTGTTCTTCAATGGTTAGCATTTTAACAGTGACAAAAAGAAACAAACGAACAAAGGAACTAAACTTAATCTGTCACATCAACACGTGCACGATGCTACTGACACTGGCTGAAATAAATGCAACAGTGGAATGTTGGGAGAATCCACTTGAAGGGAAGTAACCCAGGCAGGCGAACAATCATACGGCATACGCGGCTAACAATCATACGGCACAGCGGATAGACTTTTTGAGCACCCCGTTTAAGCAAAGTGGATTGTGAGATAAATTATCTTTTCTCTGTGACCCAGTTGATTGTGAGAACTCAGCGTAATTTTAAGACACTTGTGCAGAGAAATGTTTTCCATTGCAGAGCACGGAGGATGAGCTGGATCGCGGGACAGAGTGCCTCGCGCTGGTTCTGCGGCATGCCGGCGTGCGGCCACGTCTTCTGGAGGGACCGCCGGACCTCTGGAAGGTCACCCACAAGAGGGATGTGTACGCTGCTGCCGGCTGCCTCAGGGGTAAGCTACAGGTTTGTGGGAATGTCAGTGGGCAGAGTGCAAAATGTAGATGCAACGCATTTCTGCAAAAGTGCACATAATGATCATTTAATACTCAGACTGCTACAGACGGTACTTGGCAGCTGTGCTTCTGGTGCACCACTGCCGCACTTCTCAAACATACCTTGTTACAAATACTTCAGACGTGCTTGTCTTTTCTCATGAAGGGAAAACACCATAGGCTGCTCTCTGATACACTTGAAACTTGGCAGGGTGAATGAAGAGGAAAGTAAAGGTACACATATTTTGGCTCAGGTGCCAACACTCAGTAGTTTCTGAACAAGTTGTGGTCAGAAGTTTCAATGTTACTAGGTCACTCCCATTGAGCGAGTATCCATGAGAGTTGATAGCAAAGTGGCTGAGCAAACCTGTGCTCCAGGGGTAGTGTCTTTAGCCAGTATAAAAAATTTCGTGGGTTCCAGGTTAGAACTCAGCTGCTGCTTAAATTTCGGCAAGTTGGAGCCCTTGGGGGTGGGGAGGGGTGGGGGTGGGGGGGAAGAGGGAGATAAGGAGCACAGCTTCACACACACGCACACACACACAATACTTTTGTGCCATCGTGAAATCTAATGGAAGTAATTTCAAAAGAAATGATCCTTTCAAATCTTACTACAAACAGATTTTATTGCCACAAATCTTATATACTAAGTGGCAACTGAAAATTAAAAACATCTTACTTCTAGTATTTCAGTTTTTGCTTTGATTTTTACTTTTATGCTCAAGAGAACCAATGTGTTCCCCAGGGTGATACCTGCAACAAAAGATGTTCAAAACATAGAAATTTGAAGCACCACGAGCATTGTGTTAAGTAACATATGCCACAGTCACATTTTTATAGTGTGAATATAATTAGAAAAACATCCTCATTAACATAGCTAAATACCTCGCTATCTCGTAATGATTTCAGGGTGAACACCGCATATTGAAGTATTTTATGGATCAACCCATGTATTTTAAGAACATCACTTCTACTTGTGATTTCCCTTTGCTGTGCAAGGAAAACAGGACTCTTCTGTAATTGGTGAATGCCTTTCATTGCTTTTCAGTAAAAGTATGCATTACATGATTAACTAAAATGCACTTTTGGTGGAATTACTTTTAATGAAAAGATCAGTTTTCCTATTTCATCAGCTAACAGCCAATCATGTGAGGAGTGATGACTTTGTCCACTACATAAGTCAATAATGTAGAGTAATGGCCTCATATTTAAGTAAGTTTGGAAAACTTTTCCAAAAACTGATGAGTGGTTTCTTCTGTGAGCTCCCCAAATTTTGTGGCCATTGCCATTTTATTACTTGGTTTAAGTCTTGTTGGACTAAATGACAAAATTTGCCACTGACTTATTAGAGACAAACAATTACTGTTGGAAACAGATTTCTGGAATGCCTTCATCCATTCCAGTTGTGATGGTAAAGGCTGTTTTTAATACCGTTTAAATGCTTACTTCTTTTTTCAATAATTCCATTGTATTTCAACATGCCACAAAAAATTTTGAAGTCACATACTTTTGTGACAACAAAAGAAAAAAAAGCACAAGACTGGATTTGTACACAGAAATTCGAAACGATGCTCCTGGCTGCTCCAATACCAGCTTACTTGAATACATGCCGAACAAGAGGACTGATGAAGTGGCATCGAAACTTTGACTGCCATTTTCTTGGAAACTATTATGTCTGGGCACATGAGCCAGAACAGGTGTCCCTTCATTTTCACCCTGCTGAGTTTCAACTATTATCAGAGAGTGACCTATGACAGTTTTCCCTTATTAGTTATATTGTTCTGGATTTATGTTGCACATTAGGATAGACGGGAATATTTATTTATATTATTTGCTGCAATCTGCAGTGACAGAACAGTCCCACAGCAAAGTGTGAAGACACAGAGTCGACATAAAGAATGGACCGTGTATTGAAACACCATCTGTCCATTTCATATTGAATGATAAAGTACAAAGAAATTTTGCCAGACACATGGACATACAGTGATGACAAAATTGTGTACTCTGTCACATGGTCAGGTTGGTAGCACTATCATGTTTATAAGAATTTTTAACTTGTTGTAGCCCTGTCAGCAGCTGTGATAAATTAATACGTCAAAGATCTGCCTCAGTTGCGAAAAGTTACTGGTCTTTACCCAGGTTTCAGCTAGAGTAATCTAGCCTTCTTCAGAAGCATAAAATAAACTAATACATGCCAGAATAAGGCACGGTCAAACATAAAAAGCTAAAGTACCGTGGTACCATGTCAAGCTATGTTACTTAGCTGAGGAACAGCCCCAGCCCTACTTCATGGAAAGCGGTCGGTTAGCTGCAGATGCTGCGTTCCAACCATCAGCTGTACAGTGGAATGACAACAATGAAAATCCGTGCCGGACTGTATTTTATAATGGCTGTATTCGCCACAGTGCCTGTTCCTTTGGACCTGCATGCATGTCCAAAGGAACATTGCATCATAATCAGAATAACTCAGGTGCTGCAATATTATAAAAGTTTTGTAAACGTGAAGTTGCCGATTCGAACCTTGCTAGCAGCAATGTCACCTTTTTTCCCCGGTTCAAGTTGCCTTTTCATTTACAAATAGAAAAGTTAGTTAACAAAAAGAAAAACTTGGTCTGAAAACGCGAAACCTCAAATAAAGAATAAAACAGTCTTTTATTTTTAGAGATTGAACAGTATTGCTGATGTGCATAATGTTTCTTATTTAACAAAAAAGTGCACGGTGTCCAGAAAAGGACTCCCTGATTTCAAAATTAAATATCTCAAAAACAAAGAATGCAGTAAACAGTGTGTTTATTGTGAAAGCTGTTTATACAGCAATTTGAAATAATGGTTACAAAATCTGCTAACAGGTGGCACTGTACGCTGTACAGCTCATATCAGCATACATAAGTGAAATAATCGTATGAAAACAGTCTTTGCAAACAATCACATCACAATGTTTTCAAAATGTTCACCATTGTCACTACAGAGGTGGCGCAAACGAATAATGAAATTTGCCATCACATTTCGTAGAGTCTCAACCGAAATGGATTCACATGCCACAGAGATCGCCGATTCAAGCTTGTCCAGCGTGGCAGGATGCTTCGGGTAGACCCTGTCTTTCACTGTGCCCCACAAAAAAAAGTCACAGGGAGTCAAATCCGGCGAATATGGAGGCCAATCCATGCCTGCACCAGTAAATTTGGGACATTCCAAAGCAATGACTCGATTCCCGAAGTGTTCCTCAAGAAAGCGAAACACTTGTTCGGTCCGATGTGGTCGGGCTCTATCTTGCATGAACCAATCAGTAAAGGTCGATCCTCTAATGCTTGCTGTGTGGCGACAAATTGTTCCAAAATTGCAACGTAACGTGCACCAGGAACCGTTTCTCAAATGAAAAAGGGCCAATAGTGCCTCTGCTGCATACTGCAGCCCACACAGTAACTTTAGGAGAATACAGGGGTTTCGCTTCACACCAATATGGCTTTTCGGAACCCCAAAATCGGCAGTTCTGCTTATTCACATATCCATTCAGGTGGAAGTGTGCTTCATCTGTAAACCAGATGCAGCCAAGATCAAATCCTTCACTATCAGTCATTGTGAGCATCTGATTAGCAAAGGCAACCCTTTGTTGCAAAGCTGGTACGGGTATGGCCTGGTGCATTTGAATTTTGAATGGAAACATGTGTAGGCTCTTTCTCAGTATTTTCTGTATGCTGGAACACTTCAAACCAGTCTCAGATGCAATTCTACGGACAGATGACATTGGATTTCACTGCATAATTCCAGAAACTGTGGCGATATTTTCAGGCATAACTGCGGCTTGCTTGCGGCCAACATGCCCCACTAGATCATCAGTTACGCTGCCTGTTCGTTGAAATTTTACGAAGAGCGTACGAATGGTTTTCGCATCGGGTCCTTTTGGAACATTAAATCATGCTTGAAAACTTCGCCTTGTTGCCGTAGGACTGTCTTCTAACCTGTGGTACTCTAGCACCAGAAAAATGCATTGTTCAATGGAGTACATGGTTTTAATCTCTTCCTTCGGTACGTTAACCTCCTTTCATGTTTCAATAGTGGAACTGATCGCTCTGGGCTTCGGATCACTATTTATACTAGGCATTATGTATGGCGATTACAGCGCCTTCTGTTAGTAGCTTTTGTAACTATTATTTCTAACTGCTGTATAAACTTCTTACAGCTTTCACAATAAACATACCGTTTACTGCATTCCTCTATTGATCTTTGTTTTCGAGATATTTAATTTTGAAATCAGAGAGTCCTTTCTGGACACCCTGTATTTTGCATGTGTATATCAAATTTTAATTTTTCATATGACCAGTAATTAAAAATAAAAATATGTACTTTTTATTTAAAAATATGATTCACTGTTCATTAATCAACATTTTTATACGCTAATAAATGTGTACTTTAAATAAAAAGAAAAATAATATTACTGCCAGTGAGAACTGAATCAGTGACTATACAATTCCCAAGCTTTTACGTTGCTCACTTGGCTACTGATGACTGAAGACTGCATTAATGATTTACATTGTGCGTACGTGTGTGTGTGTGGTTTTCGTGCTACTGGTTTAGGGAATTTATGTCTTAGAAACGATCTGCAAGTGCTATAAATACTAAGAAATTCAAAGATTGTCTGTCCATAAGATCTCATTGTGTGAAGTAATGCAGCTATTGTTGAAACTTGGAAAGTGATAGATTTTGTACTTGACAGCAATAGTTGGTGTTACTATTAAACTCTGTTGACCTTACAGATGACATTATATGAGGAAGATACCGTATCAACCAGTAACATCAGTTCAGTCTCAGTAAAGGGCATGCATACTGCACTTCAGTAGCCCACATAGTAGCTTTATTCACTGAACTGCAAAGTTTGTGATGAAACTGATAGCCTGCACAGAACTAATATTTTTATTTAAGTGCAAAGAACTTTGTCATGCAATGTGTACAGTTTGTTGCGTTGCTACACTGAAACTGAAGGGACAGCTTCTATCATTTGAAACAATGAACAAAACTTATAGGACATGAACTACAGTTGGTGGTTTGTAAAGATAGCTGGACAGGTCTGCACTCTCCCACAGTCACATTGTGCTGTTGTGGCAGGGGAAGACAAAATGAGGATTGCCATGCTGACAGTCTGTGCTTCTACAGACATTGTGTAAATAATGTCTTCTACATCTACATCTTCATAGTTACTCTGCAATTCACACTTATGGCAGAGTGTTCATCGAACCATTTTCATACTACTATTCTACCATTCCACTCTAGAATGACGCGTGAGAAAAATGAACACACAAATCTTTCTGTTCGAGCTCTGATTTCTCTTATTTTATTATGATGATCATTTCTCTCTCTGTAGGTGGGTGTCAACAAAATATTTACGCATTCAGAAGAGAAAGTTGGTTATTGAAATTTCATAAATAGATCTCGCCGCAAAGAAAACCGCCTTTGTTTCAGTGGCTGCCACCCCAACTCGCGTATCATATCAGTGACACTCCCACCCCTATTGTGCGATGACACGAAACGAGCTGCCCTTTTTTGCATTTTTTCAATGTCCTCCATCAATCCTACCTGGTAAGGATCCCACACCATGCAGCAGTAATCCAGCAGAGGGCAGACAAGTGTAATGTGGGCTGTCTCTTTAGTGGGTTTGTCACATCTTCTAAGTGTTCTGCCAACAAATCGCAGTGTTTGTTTCGCCTCCTCCACAATATTATCTATGTGGTCTTTCCAATTCAAGTTGCTTGTAATTGTAATTACTAGGTATTTTGTCAAATTGACAGCCCTTAGATTTGTGCAATTTATCATATACCCAAAATTTATCGGATTTCCTTTACTACCCATGTGGATGACCTCGCGCGTTTGTTTGTTTAGTGCTAATTGCCACTTTTCGCACCACACAGAATTTCTCTCTAGATCATTTTGTAATTGAAATTGATCGTCTGATGATTTTACTAGACAGGAAATTACAGCATCATCTGCAAACAATCTAAGGGGGCTGCTCAGATTATCACCTAGATCTTTTATATAAATCACGAACAGCAGAGGGCCTATGACACTACCTTGTGGATTACTAAATATCACTTCTGTTCTATTCGATGATTTACCATCTATCACTATGAACTGTGGCCTCTCTGAGAGGAAATCACAAATCCAGTCACACAACTGAGACGATACTCCATATACACGCAATTTGATTAATAGTCACTTGCGAGGAATTGTATCAAAAGCCTTCTGGATATCTACGAATATGGAATCGATCTGAGATCCCTTGTCGACAGCACTCATTACTTCATGGGAATAAAAAGCTAGCTGTGCTGCACAAGAATGATATTTTCTGAATCTGTGTTGGTTATGTATCAATAAGTCATTTTCTTCAAGGTGATTCATAATGTTAGAGTACAGTATACGCTGCAAAATCCTACTGCAAATTGAGGTCAGTGATACGGGCCTGTAATTCAATGGGTTACTCATATTTCCCCTCTTGAATATTGGTGTGATCTGTGCTGTTTTCCAGTCTTTAGGAACAGACCTTTCATCAAGTGAGTGGTTGTATATGATTGCTAAGAAAGGCGCTATTGTGTCTGCATACTCTGAGAGGAACCTGATTGGTATACCATATGGACCGGAAGACTTCCCTTTCTTAAGTGATTTTAGTTGTTTCGCAACACCTAAGGTATCTACTTTTATGTCACTCATGCTAACAGCTGTTCTGTTTTCAGATTCTGGAATATTTACTTCGTCTTCTTTCGTGAAGGAATTACGGAAAACTGTATTTAGTAACTCCGCTTTAGTGCCACGATCATTGATAACATTTCCATCGCTATCACCAGTGACAGTATTGACTGTTTTTGCCACTGGTGTACTTTTCGTCTGACCAGAATCTCTTTGGGTTTTCTACCATAATTTGAGACAATATTTCATTGTGGAAACTATTAAAAGCATCTCGCATTGATGTCCGCACTAAATTTCGAGCTTCCGTGAAACTTAGCCAGTCTTGGGGATTTTGTGTTCTTCTGAATTTGTGATGCTTTTTTCATTGCTTCTGCAACAGTGTTCTGACTTGTTTTGTGTACCATGGTGGATCAGTCCCATCTCTTATTAACTTATGCAGTATGAATCTATCTATTGCTGTCAATACTGTATCTTTGAATTTGAGCCATATCTGGTCTACACTTACATAATTAGCTTGGAAGGAATGGGGACTCTCTCTTAGGAAGGTATCAAGCAAATTTTTATCTGCTGCTTTAAATAGATATATTTTGCGTTTATTTTTAGTGATTTTGGTTGATATAGTTTTGAGCCTCACTACAATGACCTTGTGTTCATTAATCCCTGTATCCATCATGATGCTCTCTATTAGATCAGGATTATTTGTGACTAAAAGGTCAAGTGTGTTTCGTAACCAAACCCATTTCCTGACGTGAGATACATAGCGTGCCTGTATGATCCTGCATGTCTGAGCATACACTGTCTGTTGTCTCATTCACTAAATACGCAGTATTTAATATGCCGCTCCTGAACCCATCAATTCCATTTTGTCATTATAGTTGTGAGACCTCGATCAAGGTAAGCAGCAATATGAAATGATAAACGACAGTCACAATAGGCCACAGTAATGCCACTCCTGAATTCTGACATATTTTCCCCCTTACACAATGCGTAACACATTCTTCTTGCAAACAACCAATATTCAGGTGCAATTTATAAAAGAGAAACTCACTGCATAATCATTCCTACATGCAGCTTGTAGATGGCATTACTCCTACTTACTTCTGTGGTTGTGCTGAAATGGTAATATTTTGCATATTTGAATATATGGCACTCTCGGTGTCAATTTGACATTTTGTTGTCTTCACGGTATTGTAATTTTAGTGGTCTGCAGTATACTCTATGGAGAACCAAACTTGGAGGCTTTGCCTATCCATCACTGCAACAATTATAACCTTCTGTTTTCCGTTGCCTCTAGACACCAACAGCCTTTTAAAATAACCCTCTATTTATACCACTGCATACCAGAGTTGAACGACAGTCGCCCATCTCTGCAGAGCGCAGCACACGCGTGTGTGTGGTGGCGGCGGCAGACACGGAGGCCGCACGGCTGCTCGCGGAGGAGCTGACCCCGCGGGTGAGTGAACTGGCGCGCATCACGACGGGTAGTCTCCCGGAACCTGGTGATTCCCCGCCCGGCACGCCGCCCGCCACGGCTGCGGCGTCACCGGCGGTCACCTCCACGTACAACACGGTAGTCTTTTTCCACGTGCACGAGATCTCTCAGGACGGGCAGCTGCTCGACCTGGCAACGGTGCTCGATGTTGAGAAGCAGGTGGGTACATCTACATCTACATTTGCCTTTATACTCTGCAAGCCACCCAACAGTGTGTGGCAGAGGGCACTTTATGTGCCACTGTCATTACTTCCCTTTTCTGTTCCAGTCGCGTATGGTTCGCGGGAAGAATGACTGCCGGAAAGCCTCCATGTGCACTCGAATCTCTCTAATTTTACATTCGTGATCTCGTCCGGAGGTATAAGTAGGGGGAAGCAATATATTCAATACCTCATCTAGAAACGCACCTTCTCGAAACATGGACAGCATGCTACACCACGATGCAGAGCGCCTCTCTTGCAGAGTCTGCCACTTGAGTTTACTAAACATCTCCTTAACATTGTCACGCCTACGAAATAACCCTGTGGCGAAACGCACCCCTCTTCTTTGGATCTTCTCTATCTCCTCTGTCAACCCGACCTGGTACAGATCCCACACTGGTGAGTAATACTCAAGTATAGGCTGAACAAGTGTTTTGTAAGCCACATCCTTTGTTGAATGAGATTTTCACTCTGCAGCGGAGTGTGTGCTGAAGTGAAACTTCCTGGCAGATTAAAACTGTGTGCCTGACCAAGACTCGAACTCAGAACCTTTGCCGTTTGTGGGCAAAAACATTTCATTGTAAACATTTGGTTTAAGAACCATGAAACAAGGTTGTATGTGTGAAAGAGACATGGGGCTCTGACAGGTTTCAGATTGATTATATAGTGCTAAGACAGGTATTTCGAAACCAGGTTTTAAAACGGTAAGACATGAAACAAGGTTTTAAAACAGTAAGACATTTCCAGGGATGGACATGGACTCTGACCATAATTTATTGGTTGCAAACTGCAGACTAAGAGTGAAGAAATTGCAAAAAGGACAGAAATGAAGGAGATAGGTCGTGGATAAACTTAAGGAATCAGAAGTTACTGAGAATTTCAGAGCAAGCATTTGACAATATTGGACTGAAACATGGGGAAAGCGTTGCAGTTGAAGATGAGTGGGTAGCTTTTTAGAGATGAAATAGCGAATGCAGCAGAGGATCAAATATGCAAACAGACTAGTTCCAGTATAAATCATTGGACAACACCCAACATATTGAATCTAACTTACGAAAGTTGAAAATATAAAAATGTATCAAATGAAGCAGGCAAAACGCATTACAGACCACGAAAAAATGAGATCACAGAAAGTGCAAAATGTCTAAGCAGGAATGGCTAGAGGACAAACGCAAGGCTGTAGGAGCGTGCATAAGCCAGTGGCCTCGCTGCTAGTGGTAACACCGGTTCACATCAGATCATCGAAGTTAAGCACTTTCGGGCTCAGATAGTACTCGGATGGGTGACGGCGACTGTCCAGATCTGCCGAGTGCTGTTGGCAAGCAGGGTACACTCAGCCCCTGTGATGCTAGTTGAGGAGCTACTTGATTGAGCAATAGTGGGTACAGTCATGAAAACTGAAAACATCCGGGAGAGCAGTGTGATGACCACATACCCCCCTCTCCATATCTGCATTCATCAGGTGAGGATGACATTGTGGTCGGGTAGTACCATTGTGCCTTTTGAGACCTGTTCAGACAGAGTTTAGTATAATGAGGGGTAATGTAGGTCTTACCTACAGAATTCATATCAGAGTTATTAATATTATTATTTGTACTTAAACTCATTTGATTTACAGAGACACAGTGTGACCTTTAGTATACCTAGTTTAAAACTTTGCAAATGATATACATCCTCAGTTGTTAGTTACAATGTGGGCCCCTGCAAGTTAATAATTTTTATTTGTCTTCCGTGTTACACATGCCATCATATGAGTGCTGGAATTGATGGATCAAAGTGCAAAAACAGTACAGAGCCTGTACTAAGTGCAGCATTCTTTGAATGTTGAATTAGGAGGCTTGAGAGAGAGGCCACATGAGTGCCTCCCATGTCTGTCTGCAGAGACAGACTTCCGAATTACACTATCTGGTGTTTACCACCTCGTACAGAGATTCAGTATTTGCCCCAGACATATTAGTGTTTTTTTCTAATGTCTTTTAATATTTTGCCTCTCACCACTGTCACCCATGTGACTGGGTATAACTACATCCATCCCAAAAGGTCCTAATGTAAAGCCAAAACTGCAATATACACATACAGTTTATTAGAATTCATGACTCTCAGTCACTCCTGACAACCACATCTCCATTTCTGCCTACATCCCTTTCACCACCCTGTACAATATAAAGCAATAAATAAATAAAGTTACAGAAAACCTCCAGAAAACCTCCAATGTAACAGAACAGCACATTTAAACTGTGTAAAGCTTTGCCTGTAGAAAATATAAATGAACAACCTAAAATTAAATTGTTTGGTTAACAAACAGATGGCAGAGGATGCAAAAATTGCGAAAGGTACTAACTGATACTGTGGCATCAAAATAAGTGAACAATCCGATACCTCACAAAGCAGAACCCTGTGTTGAACATAATGATACTCCTTATAATATTACAACTAGAACACTTGCTTTTGAGGCAGTTTAAATTACTTGTATGCCTACAGCTGACCATCATTCCAGATTACATACCACATGCAGTTTTTTGGTGAGTCATCCTTTCGGTAACTGATATGAGAATGAGTTGTCAGGTAGGTCGAGGCGGCAGTAAGTGGTACACTTCTGTCGGCAGGGTGCCATCGTGCACGTGATCGAGCACCCGGAGGGGGACGGCATGCGTGGTGTGTCGGCACTGGAGCTGCACCGCTCGGGCCGCCACATGGCGCGTCACCACGAGAAGCTGCGCAAGGCGGTCGTCGTGGTGCACTGGCTCTCTGCCGGCGAGGAGCGCGGGCTCGCGCGCCTCGTCTCCGCCCTCGTCCTCTCTGATGACCCGCGTGCATTCTCGGGACAGACGCTGTTTCTCTGAGTGTCAGTCAGGATAGAGAGGAGGAACAGGTAAGTGGAGGGAAGGTGTTGTCACTCTATGAAAGTATATTCTTGTGTGCAAATCTTGTCTTTTATGTATCACTGATCATTAGAAATATGACAAAGCGACAGTATGGACTATCCCTCTTCAGTTTTCCCCATGACTGTAGGATTTAAAGGTTAATGCTCTCCCATCAGTCTGTTAAAGCAGTACCATGCATTTCTCAAAAACATTTGGTAAAACTGATTGTTTTAAGTGATTTTTGAGAGCTTTTAAGTAAAAAAACAGAAAAGAAAGAAATTTCGACCCCTTGGGTAAAGCAATCCCTAGCTGCATAGATTTTTGAACTTGTGAACATGAGGTTGCTGGTCCACTTTCTATACCTACATGAACACACATACTCTGCAAATGACTGTGGAGTGCATGGCAGAGGGTTCTTCCTCTTGTACTCAATCCATTTGGGTGTGAAGCATAGGAAGAATGACTACTAAACCCTCCATTGCATGTGCAGATGACACTCATCATCCACATGATTTTCCCAATGTATTGTGAATGACTGGATTGGATTTACTTCATGTCATTTTTTTATCTTTCTGTTAACTCTCCATCTGTTAGCTTCAACCATCATTGGCTTTCAGTTATGCAGGGCTGCATTGTTTCTGAGACATTACTATAGCATGGAGGACACTGGTCATCCATGTGAGCACTATTGCTAGAATCTGAAACAAAGCAAGTGTATGTCACTTTACTGCTTTCCTATGAGGGTAATCCCAAAAGTAAGGTCTCCTATTTTTTTTAATAAGTCCATAGATCTGTTTATTTCTTCAGTGGTTTACATCAGTTTACAGCTTGAACATTTAGCTATTTTTCGGCATAATCACCATTTGTGTCGATGCATTTTTGTAGAAGCTGTGGCAGTTATTGTATGCCCATGTCATACCAGCTTGCTGCCATGCTGTTTAGAAAGTTATGAACCTTTTCTTTCATGTTGTCATCAAAGCTGAATTGCTGGGACCACAATTAACACTGACAGGTACTGTGAGAGATTGAAAAAATGACAAACGGGCAATTCAGAACCGGATAAGAGGAATGCTAAGCTCGCCCACACATCACTCGGCAAACCGTTGCTCTCCTGCAACAGTTTCAGTCTAACTTGATCACCCACCGATCCTATAATCCTGACTTGGCAACCAGTGACTGTCACCTGTTACCTGGGTTAAAAGAACATTTGGGCAGAAAGTGATTCAGCTCCAACGACGAGGTGAAAGAAGAGGTTCATAACTTTCTGAACAGCATGGCGGTGAGCTGGTATGATGTGGGCATACAAAAACTGCCACACCGTCTACAAAAATGCGTCGACAGAAATGGTGATTATGTCAAAAAATAGCTAAAAGTTCAAGGTGTAAACTGATGTAAATCATTGTAGAAATAAATAGGTCTTTCTACTTATAAAAAATAGGAGACCTTACTTTTGGGTTTACCGTTGTAGATTCAATCCAACATTTATGTCTGTAGTTACAGTTAATTTGCTACAAAAAGTAAATATTCCCTATGCTTTTAGTTTGTGAATAAATGCAAACATTAAAAAAA
This sequence comes from Schistocerca gregaria, assembly GCF_023897955.1. Lineage (NCBI taxonomy): Eukaryota > Metazoa > Arthropoda > Insecta > Orthoptera > Acrididae > Schistocerca > Schistocerca gregaria. The sequence goes on from NC_064929.1 coordinate 151,023,940, forward strand.
AGCTAGGACAGAGTTTAGATGAGATCTTGATGTATTTCTGGAATGGTTCCATGAGCTGAGTGATGGAGATCCTGAGATGATATTGCTGACTCAGAAAATGAGGATTGTGTACAAGAAAGTGGCCTTATTCATGAAAAGAACAAGAAGTACCAGAAAATGATGAATATGAATCACAGGAAGAAGTAATTGAAGAGGACGTATTTCTTTTAAGAAAAGATGGAATAGCTAAATGGAGGAAAAGTAAATATCCTTCGAATGTTAGAAAAAGTTCTTGAAGTATTATCACACATTTAACTGGACCCAAAAACAAAGCACGTATAACATAGACAGAGATACATATTATGAAGCTATTTTTGGATGAAAATATAATGCTCATTATTGCTTCATGTACTAATATTTACATCAGTTAAGTTAGTGGTAACTTTTTTAGCTAAAGAAATGCTAAATGAACAAATGTTATAGAAATCAGAACTTTCTTTGATTTGTAATGGCTGTCTGGGCATCGGAGACATTCTAGAAAGATTTTATCAAAGTTGTGGGGTAATTCAACGGGCAATGAACTTGAATCATGCTACTTATCCGTGAGTGAAAACCAATTCAGTTTGCACTTGAGATCTCTGAGGTTTGATAGAGGTGTTGGCAGAGAGAATGTCAAGTTGGCTGCCATCAGAGATGTACTGGAGCTATTTACAAAGAATTCAAAAAAAAAATTTGTCACCTAGTGCATGTCTTACTGTATCTGTGTATTATATTTAAATTTAAATAAAACACTTTGCTAGCTAGCATATACCATTCTGTATTTGTGTATTAAGTATATTTAGATTCAAATAAAACACTCCTAAAATCATTCACATAAACCATTCATTGTATCCAAATGCACCACTTATGTTGTGGATGACACGGGTCATCTTCACAAGTAACTATGTCAGGAATTATTGCATGAGTAACAGAGGTTAAATGCCTCTGTTAGCTGTAATTAGACTGAGCTACACTGCCCCTGCTTGAGCAATAGATCTGAGTTGTAATAGACTGGTGGGAAGCAGTTGAGGACGAAAGTAACTTTCTCAAGATATGGAACTGCCAAATAAGATGCTGTTGTTGTGTTGTTGTGGTTTTCAGTCCAGAGACTGGTTTGATGTAGCTCTCCATACTTCTCTATCCTGTGCAAGCTTCTTCATCTCTCAGTACCTACTGCAACCTACATTCTCCTGACTCTGCTTAGTGTATTTTTCTCTTGGTCTCCTTTATAATTTTTTACCCTCCATGCTGCCCTCCAGTACTAAATTGGTGATCCCTTGATGCCTCAGAACATGTCCTACCAACCAATCCCTTCTTCTAGTCAAGTTATGCCACAAATTTCTCTTCTCCCTAATTCTATTCTGTACCTCCTCATTAGTTATGTGATCTACCCATCTAACCTTCAGCATTCTTCTGTAGCACCACATTTTGAAAGCTTATATTCTCTTCTTGCCCAAACTCTTTATCGTTCCACGTTTCACTTCCATAGATGGCCACACTCCATACAAATACATTCAGAAACGACTTCCTGACACTTAAATCTATACTCGATGTTAACAAATTTCTCTTCTTCAGAAACACTTTACTTGCCATTGCCAGTCTACATTTTATATCCTCTCTACTTCAATCATCATGTTATTTTGCTCCCCAAATAGCAAAGCTCATTTACTACTTTAAGTGTCTCATTTCCTAATCTAATACCCTCAGCACCACCCAACCTAAATCGACTACATTCCATTATCCTCGTTTTGCTTTTGTTGATGTTCATCTTATATCCTCCTTGCAAGACACTGTCCATTCCATTCAGCTGCTCTTCCAGCTCCTTTGCTGTCTCTGAGAGAACTACAATATCATCAGCGAACCTCAAAGTTTTTATTTCTTCTCCATGGATTTTAATTCCTACTCTGAATTTTTCTTTTGTTTCCTTTACCACTTGGTCAATATACAGAATGAATAACATTGGGGATAGGCTACAACCCTGTCACACTCCCTTCCCAACCACTGCTTCCCTTTCATGCCCCTCGACTCTTATTACTGCCATCTGGTTTCTGTACAAATTGTAAATAGCCTTTTGGTCCCTGTATTTTACCCCTGCCACCTTCAGGATTTGAAAGACAGTATTTCAGTCAACATTGTCAAAAGATTTCTCTAAGTCAACAAATGCTAGAAACATAGGTTTGCCTTTCCTTAATCTATTTTCTAAGATAAGTCGTAGGGTCAGTATTGCATCACGTGTTCCAACATTTCTACGAAATCCACACTGATCTTACCTGAGGTCGGCTCCCACCAGTTTCTCATTTCGTCTGTAAAGAATTCGTGTTAGTATTTTGCAGCCGTGGCTTATTAAATTGATAGTTCAGTAATTTTCACATCTGGCCATAAGATGGCTCAGTGAAACTTGGACCATTGTAGAAAGAACCACTACAAAATAGTACAGAACATAACTAATAGAAATACACAATGAGACGAACAGAAAGGTCACTTTCATTCAATGACTATAGTTACACCGAAGTTACCACAATTCATGACGTTCTCTTGGAGATTACAAATGGTCAGACATGGTTCTTAATAGTGTGTGTGATCACCACAAATATCAGTGCATATTACAAATGCTGGACAGTTATTGGCGCCCATGGTCATGCTGTCATACATCTCCACAACACATACTACATGTTCGCAAGGGAATTTAAGTTGGAGAATGCGCAGGTCACCCATTCGCCGAATATCCTCTCGTTCCGAGAGCTCTTTCTTCTGTGCAGTTTAAAGCAGTCATGCATTGTCATCCATTAAAACTGTGGTAGGGCCAAGTGACCCATGATGCACATAGGGAAGTAGTGCATTGTCACGATAATATTGAACTGTGAGTGTACTGTGTTCAAAGATTTGGAGATCAGTTTGCCAATGCAACATTATGCTTCCCCACAACATAACACACGGACCACTAAAATGTATTTGAAATGTTCACTGGCTGCCTTACATGCTTCCACCTCTCACCGTGTGAGGGTATGTATAGCATTGTCAAACACGATCCAGGTAGATGACAAAGCACAAGCGCATCGAACAGTGCTCGTGGAGGAGATCTTGGAATGAAAGGATATTCGATGAATGAATTGGTGTGCCCATTCTCCCGACTTAAATTCCATCAAGCAGATGTGGGATGCATTGAGGATATGTATTGCAGCATGTCCACATGCGCCAGTGACCATCCAGTAGTTGTCATCCATGCTAGTTGAGGAATGGAACGCTTTAGCACAAGAATTCCTTACTAACTTTGTGGCCAGCATTGGAGGACTTTGCAGAGCATGCATTACCATCTGTGGTGATCACATAGCCTATTAAGAACCTTGTATTCTCTTCTCAATAGCAGTTGAGATATTACATGTTTACATTACATCACTTTGCTGCCAGAGGGTTCCGAATTGTATTGTGTCTGCATGTGTCTGTGTATGTGCGGATGGATATGTGTGTGTGCGAGTGTATACCTGTCCTTTTTTTCCCCCTAAGGTAAGTCTTTCCGCTCCCGGGATTGGAATGACTCCTTACCCTCTCCCTTAAAACCCACATCCTTTCGTCTTTCCCTCTCCTTCCTGAAGAAGCAACCATCGGTTGCGAAAGCTAGTAATTCTGTGTGTGTGTTTTGTTCATTGTGCCTGTCTGCCGGCGCTTTCCCGCTTGGTAAGTCTTGGGAATCTTTGTTTTTAATATATTTTTCCCATGTGGAAGTTTCTTTCTATTATATATATATATATATATATATATATATATGACATCTCCAGCAGCTCAGCTTGTGTGAATGAAATTGTGTAAGCGCGCGCGTGTGTGTGTGGGGGGGGGGGGCTGTCTGCAACTCAACATGTAGTCTTTACAGTGAGTAATCATCTATCTTTCCCTTATATTGTTGGGAAAAATGTGTTTATCACCAGAGTGATTATGCAGAGAAATAAATATGTAGACATGAGAAATAAATGTGTAGGCTGCTAATAAAGTTTGTTTTATTTGGAAAGCGCTGAGAGTTTTCACATAAAAAAATTCAGAGGCAGTAATTTTCAGCTTACCTTCATATATGACAATTGTAACAAGCATGAAGGAAATATTTGGCTGGTATAGTAGTGATAGGATAGCAGCTACCAATTAATATTTCGATCATTCTTTCTTAGTAACAAGGAAATATCCTGATGATGATGATGATGATGATGATGATGATGATGATGTCCTCCTTGCCGTGTCCAGCAACAGCAACTCTGTGAGTCGTTTAGTCCGTATTGTGGCGGGCTCAGATGTGGCTTCCAAAGCTGAGCTTTGCTTTGAAGATCCAGTCGCATGAAGAGAAATACAGATTCCCAGTGGAATTATACGTATAGATGTAATTAGGCTTGGGCTTAGATTTGCGGAGCTTTTGTTTATCATCCAGGTTCTTTAGGCAGATATGCTCAAATTGTTCCACACTCTTTTTTACAGTTGAGCGCCACTCTGATCGCTGCAATGCAAGCTCCTCCCAACGTTTACTTGGATTGCCACAGGCTGTAAGGTGGCATTTGATGGTGTCTTTATATCCCAGGTGTTGCCCACCTAGCCGCCACTTTCCACACGAGAGCTCTGAGTAGAACACCGCTTTGGGAAGTCTACTGTCGTCCATGCGTATGATGTGGCCACTCCATCTCAGTTGGTGTTTGATTAAGAGAGATCTTCAGTACCAGGAAATTTCACGCGATGCAAAATCTCTGTTTGAAACACACTCCTCCCATTTCATGCGGAGAATTGATCTCGAACAGCGAAGATGAAAGGTGTCTAGCTTCCTAATGTCATCTTTTTAACAGCACCAGGTTTCCAAGGCATGGAGTAAAGTAGGTAATATTAATTGCTTTGTAGACCGCAATTTTAGTTTGTAGTCTTGAGATCATGTGATTTCCATACTCGGTGATTCAGTTTGCCGAAAACTGAGGCTGCATTGGCTATACGAGCTGCAATTTCTGTTGTCAGGCTGTTGTCACTTCTGATTTGGCTACCTAGATATTTAAAGTGTGACACATTTTTCAAATGTTTATTGTCCAGCTTAATACTGCAGTCATCTGTATTGGAACGCCTAAGTGGTTGTTGAACCTGCTAAATGACTCCTGCAGAAGATTTGGTGTAGTCATAAGCATCACCAAGGTGCAAATCGTGAATATAATAATTTTCTGTTAAACAATACTAGGGTGGCATGCATCTGTGCAAGTAGGCCAGCCGACAGTCAATTAATTGAAAGTGCAAAGTACACAGAGGTGGTGGAAATCATGGGACAGTGAAACGCAAATATACAGACTGCATACACATTGTATAAAAGGGCTGTGCTTTGGCAGAGCTGTCATTTGTACTCGTGCTCCAGAATGAAATTTTCACTTGCAGTGGAGCGTGTGCCAAAATGAAACTTTTTTTGCAGATTAAATAAAACTGTGTGCCAGACTAGGACTCGAACTCGGGACCTTTGACTTTTGCAGGCAAGTGCTTGTACTCAGATGATTCACATGAAAAGGTTTTTCCAACAAGTGCTTGTACTCCAGTGATTCGTGCGAAAAGGTTTCTGACGCGATTATACCCATAATCGCATCAGAAACAGACTCTGAATGCGGAATGGTAATTGGAGCTAGATGCGTGGGACATTCCATTTTGGAATTGCTATGGAATTCAATATTCTGAGATCCGAAGTGCCGAGAGTGAGCTGAGAATACCAAGTTTCAGGCATTACTTCTCTCCACGGACAACACAGTGGCTGACGGCCTTCACTTAATGACCGAGAGCAGCTGTGTTTACATAGAATTGTCAGAAGTAATAGACGAGCAGCACTGTGTGAAATAACCACAGAAATTTACGTGTGATGTACAACGAACATATCTGTTAGGTCAGTGCAGTGAAAGTTGGTATTGATGGGCTACAGCAGCAAATGACTGACGTGAGCACCTTCACTAACAGCACGGCATCGCTTGCAGTGCCTCTTCTCGGCTTGTGACTGTATGGGTTGGATTCCAAATGGCTGGAAAACTGTAACTGGGTCAGATGAGTCCTTGTTTCAGTTTATAAATTACAGAGCATTTGACTCTCATTTAAAACTTAACACATTGAGGACTAGACACTTAGAAGTATTTCGATCCCAGAAGGCCAGACATTAATGTCATTATTTAAAATTTTACTGGCATATTTGTATGACGTATCTTAAAGTGCAATAAAGACCAATATTATATGTGAAAGCTTAGCTTTTCTTGTAGCTTATTAATCTTCATGACGAATATTGTATGTGAAGGCTTAACTTTCCTTGTAGCTACACTATGTACATTAATTTAAACCATTAACTTTTCCTATTTGTGTTTTCACACTTCTTAACAGTGATGTTGCTATTGGCTGACTACGTGACGTGTCCTATGCTCTGAATATCTGCTGTCATTGGCTGGCGAGATCATGTGACATGTGCTATGACTGGCTTACAAAAGCGTGTTTCAGTCTCAATTTCAAAGCTTCAGAAACTAACTTCAGAATCTATACTTTCATAATATGAATACAAAAATATGTAGCACATCATAAAATGATGTTTCGTTTTCTGAAATTCCAAACTGGTGTGTAAAACCTTTACCATTCAAAGGATTGATATTTTTACAGCTCCAAGGTAAAATATATTGACACTCACCATGGAAAAAGTGTACTTTTCACCTTGGAAGAAATGTATTTTCATGTGGGAAAAAGTACATTTTTAGTTGGGAAACTTGGTAATTTTTTTTATGTTGTGTGCATGTACACCCTGCCTTCCCTTCATATTTTTCATCGACTCTTTACTTCCTTGATTATGAGGTAACGTAGGTAATGTGAATCTGTGGCATTTCTTTGAAACTGTCCATAAAAAGTATTTGTAATTACAGCGATGATGGCATTCTCATACAACAATACTATTTAAGAAGGTGTAATCTAACAGCGTATACCATATCCAGTAAGTGCAGATGCAGTGTTTTCCAGGTTACTGGAAGAACAGACAATTAACAGCATAAAAATTTCTTGTCGTGCTGGCAAAGTCAAGGGTTACACTCAAGTAAATGACTCGTGTTTGCCAGTATGATACAAACATTTCAATTTTAAAGTCACTCCAACACCTTGTGTTTCGATCTTGCTAATTATTTGTTCACATGGCTTTCCATTTGGCATTGCAGCTTTGACTGGACCCTATTTCAGACATTACCATTGCAGAAAAGTACATGGCAATTGCCAGGAATCAAGCTTGGTATCACTTGGTCAGTAGCTGGTGGTGTTAATCACTAGACCATAGAGGTGAAAACTGACCCAGTTTGCATTAGGCAATGCCACATTGGAGTGCCGTAGAGGAAAGGATGGAAAATATACAAACTTAATGTGAAAATATTTACACAACTAAGTTTAAAACTTTAAAGCATGTATTCAGGTATGTATTCAGATAGTTACTGTGCTGATAAATACACAAATTGGAGGTACAAAGTGCTGTGAGGTCTGTTTTGTTTGAGAATTACACTAAACTAAAAGTACAGCAAACATTGCGTTAAATATTGCAAAATAATGAATTGTCATATATTTATATGGAATTATTCATATACCATCCAAAAATATTCATACCCTTTGATTTCCATGCCCTTGATGATTTTATTGCACAGTTGCACATGAAATGTATCATTCCATATAAACTGTTCAGACCCACACACATCTTTTAGTTTGTGGCTGCCTATGGACAAATCACTGTATCATAAAACACACAGGAGAAGATGAACGTCTAGGATTATGTGTGCTCAATTTTGAAAATTATATTAAAGTTACAAAACATTACTGACAGTGAACTATGTCCTACATTTTTTACTTCAGTCTTATGACTGGTTTCATGTAGCAGATTACAGACAAAAATGTACTGGAGATTTAAGAAACGTGTTGGAAAATTTCTCAGCATCCGCATGCTTTCGACTGTGCAATATATGTGCTGTTTACATATTGTACATATTACAGAAAAATCATTCCCAAAGCAAGAAAATAAGTTTCATGATACAATAAAAATTAAGTTAGAAAGTTTTTTATTTGGTTCACAACAAATGAGAGCAATGTCACAGACAGTCACTGTATTTTGTTCACTGTATAAAGTAACATAATGGTTTTGACTTCATAAACAATGCAAAGAAAAAACTATTGGGTTGGTGCATGAATGTGTAGCATTGTTCTGCATGTTTAATAAACACTAAAAAGAAATTAGTCATCAATAATATATTCTCCTTCACAATTAACAACTCTCTGCCAATGCTGGGGGAACTTTTTGATTCTGCAAGTGTGGAAATCATGTGGTCTTGAGGTGAAGAACTCATCAAGCTATGTTCAGAGTGCATTTTGATCTGGAAAGGGAGTTCCTTGAAGTATGTTCAAAAGAGAGCAGAAGGTGAAACTCTGAGGGCACAAGATCAGGGGAATAAGGTGGGTGACGAATGACTTCCCAACCTATTGCCTTTACAGTGGTTTTTGTCAGTCTAGCATAATGTGGGAAGATGTTATCATGGATTAGCATCATTTCACATGGTCTTCCTGGTCATTGTTCTCAGATTGTGTCTACATGATGTCTCAGTTGTTGATAATAAATGTCAGCAGTGATTGTTACACCTCAGGGAAGCAATTCATAATACACCACATAATACACCACATTGCTGTTCCACCAGATGCAAGACATTATCTCTTGTGGATATGCACAGCTTTTGTACGGGAAGTTGCTGCTTTGCTTGGGTTCAACTATTCCTTTCTTTTATTGTACTTTAGCATAAAAACAACATTTCTCATCACGAGTAATGATACAGGGTAGGAACAGTCAGTGTTGTTCACGAGCCAATTGATGACGAGCAAGCAGAGACGCACATATGGCCACCTGCTGATTTTTTGGATTTTGGCTTAGAGCATGTGGTACCGATACATCCAATTTTTGAAACCTTACTCTCGCATTCAAATGTTGCATAATGGTGGAATGATCACGGTTCATCAACTGTGCCAGTACTTGAGTGCATTGACATAAATCATTGTGGATTAGTCTGTTTAAATGATCTTCATCAAACCCTGAAGGTTTTCCTGAACATGAAGAGTTACTAATGTTAAAAAGGAGCCTCCTTAAAACAAGAAAAAAATTCTCTTGCTGGGCTCTGTGCACTGGCATTATCCCCATACAAGGCACAAATGTTTCTGGTTACCTCTGCTGCTGTCACCTCTCTACTGTTCTCAGACAGAAGGATGTGTTGGAAATGTTCTGATTTCTGCACTTGGCATGGCATTTGTAGCATCCACAGCTCCACTCACTGTTTTCAAATGACAACACGCGAAATCAAACAGCAACTACAAATAAAAAATGATAATTGATAAATTTGATGTGATTTGTTATTGGTCTAGTTTTATCATACAGGGCAAATTGTACAATTTATATTGGACAGGTCAAAGATAAGTTACAATAATACATAGTATTAGCAAAATAGTAGGCAAATTAAAAATAGGTACCTGTTACAGTTAATTTTGTTACATATTCAGAAACAGTGCTTTATTAGAAATGCCATTAGTTTAGCTTTAAATATTGGATGAGTAGCATTTTTTATTCCCTCTGGTATCTTATTGTGTAGTATTACACCAATGTTAATTATACTCCTCTGATAGGTGGTTGTTCTGTGATATTTTTATGTATATTTGATTTCCCTCTAGTACTACAAGATAGCTTCATAAATGAATAAACTTGGAACATTTAGAACACCAAGCTCAATAAAATGGGATTTACAGGACTCCATCTTTTTAATGCCACAAATTATTCTTAGAGCTCTTTTTTGCATTCTAAAAACCTGTACACTGTAAGTTGAGTATCCCCAGAAAACGATCCCATATCGGACTAATGAGTGGAACTGTGCATAGTATGCCTGCAGTACTGTTGTTTTGCTTGTTGTAGCCTTTAAAATTCTTGGGCCATAGCACACAGATGATAGTTTTCTAGACAAGTTATTTATATGTGTGTCCCACTTTGTGTTGCTGAACCCGTAGACCCAAAACTTTTGTGACACTTAGGCCCATAGCAACCGGGAACATTCAAAACGAAAACACAACGAACTTATGCACCAACCTAGTACACTGCTGATGGTCTTCACGCCTCATAAATTATGGAACTGTATAATCTGAACACTAACAGAAAGTAAGAAAAAAAATGTGCATTTAACTGAAATCAAATCTTTACTTAATAGGTGAAGAATACATGCATTACAGTAGGTGCTATAGACATGCAGCTATTAAGGAACACTAAACTGCTGATTTATACTGAAATTGGATTGGGTTACCAAAATTGGATCAGAAACTACTGAAGGGAAAGTGCAGATTTGTAATGGCTGGTAATTTCCAGACAGGCTTCACAGTCAGAAACTAGTGTTTGCAGCTAGAATAATGTACGTCTCAGCGGCAAAAAATCTTAGCGCAACAGAAGGGGACAGTGCAGAAAGCATTTCAGAAATATTCAGAACAGGGTGAAACCTATCTCTGGGTTAATCCTGGCCCAGGTAGAAAACAAAACACAGGCTACTTAGCACAGGTAGACGCATCAGATGGTAATGACACAGTGCTCAGCTCAGCGTGCAAAAAGCATGTCTACAGCAACTTAAGTCTCCAATTTTTCAGCATTATGATGTCTTCCTGCTTCTTTACCATTGTCAGGTGTCAGTACATAGAGTGCTCGTTGGCTACTAACAGGCTGGTTTGTTTTACCTCAAAGTTCAAGACCTGATGCATCTACCTGTGCTATGTAGCCTGTGTTTTGTTTTCTACGTGGACCAGGATTAACCCAGCGACAGGTTTCACCCTGTTCTAAGTATTTCTGAAATGCTTTCTGCACTGTCTCAAGTGTGTCATCATTTCCAAACAGTCCAATGTGAAATAACTACTGTTTGTGCTCTGTTACCTGCTCCTCCAATCACGTAGTTGAAAATTAGTGCACAGTAGTACATCATATTAAACTGAAACTGCCTTGGCAGCTTGTCTCCTTAAAGTGAAGGACAGTTAGCCTATAATCCATAAGAATAATTGTGGGAAAACTACAACCAAGTACAAATACAGAAATGTATATTTCTAAGACAGCTGTAAGCTAGGAGGAATTCAAAAATGAAGTTTCCTTTTCAGGCAGAAAAAGAGAAGATACAGGAATTGGGTTTATGTGAACTGGATGAGAAAGCTGTGCAGGACACGTCAATGAGAGAGACCCGAGACAGCATAGCGAGGACGCGTGGGGGGAACTTTCTGCTACTTTTTCTGTATTTATTTTTGTAATATTATTTTCAACTGTTCTTTTCTTACAAAGGCTTTGTGGTAAGAATGTTTAATGAATATCAAAACTTATGAATTTAGTTCTTTCAGAGATGTTCGAAAGTTGAAAAATTTGCTGCTACATATTATTTTGTAAACTTTGTTAAGAGCATACTTATTATCGCATTTCATGATACACATTTATACAATATTGGACTGCAGTAATAGACAATTACTTCTTAATTCATTTAAATTAATTTTGTTATTTGTAAGATCTGGATTGTATTCCCAGCTGCACAAATAGCTGGAGTTGTACCAAAACATTGAATCTGTTTGAAGGATCTCACTCAATTTTTAACATGTTATAGTAATGAAGAGGCATTATGTGCTGTACCTGATACATGTGCAGTCCCATCAGTGTTTGAGAAAATGGTCTTATTCACTTTTTACTGGACCTTTTTTTGGTTTGTCTTTTGGCAGCCTGTAGTGTGAGAGGAAGAAAGAAAAAAAAAAGGAAAAAAAAAGATTAGTTGGATCCCTCCTGAAATTGCCCCTGATATGTCAGACTGTTAGTGTCATAGAATGCCACAGTATTAATGTGGTGTGCTTTGTAAATGTATTTGTAGGTTTTTGGCAAGTCTCATTTTGACATATAAGTGTCTTGTTTATGTAGTAAATGTTATAAAGTAATATTCAGTAGATAGGTGGTGTAGCTGCTAATTCATGCCTGCATAATGTTATTGGTGTGTATTACAAATGTAGAATATGTGTCTCGAAGTAGCTGTATAATATTAATGTAAACTGGATGTAAAGTCTGTTTAACTGAAACTTGAAACGGGTAAAATACCATATATTTACATGGATGTTGGTTAATTTTTCTTTGTAGTTTACACTTATATTAATGTTTACACTAACTGCAAATGATGGAGTTCTATTTTTCTGTAGCTTCTTGTGACTCCTGAAAGGAATGAGATTATATGTCGATTTACTTATATTAATCATTGAATACAATTGTATATATTGTATGAGAGTCAATTCATCAACAGACCTTAGAGATGCGATGTATGTGCTTGTCTTCCTTCCTTTATTTTTTGATGTTAAAATTATTGGAATTTAACACTGAAGCCAGCAGCAAATATTGGATGTGTTATAGAGTAGTGTTTTAGCACACAACATATAATTCAGATTATTATATTTCATGTATATTTTGCTCTAGAGATTTTCCTGGTGATCAGTGTGGTGAGGAAACCACAGTACAAAATAAAGTGATGAGAAAATATTGATAAATTTTCCTGCCATTGAGAGTACAACACATTGTTGTAGTCTAAAAAGATTAATTACAAAACTTCTTCACAGCAATAATTTTTATGAAGTTCCACATTATTAGGAGCTCGAATACAGCTGGACTAGCAAAAATTGCTAGATTTTGAATGCTGTTTCCATTAAAAATTTTAATATTCGTGCTGCAGTTATATTACTTTATAATAAAGTTAAAAGCTCGATTATAGCTGATCTAAGCTAAAATTTCAGGATTTTGAATGCTATTTCAGCGGCTCAAAGCTAAAGAAAATGTTGGATGCAGAAGGGACAGCTGTTAATGATTGCAGAACTTGAAAAGTGGCCAGTTCTGAAATAAACCAGATGTGGTACCTGGGCCACTAGACATGAATCTGCGAGAATATGTACTGTGATTTGTTCCTCTACAGGTGTAACAGTCCCGTCCCTTGATTTCAGTGTCACTTTTACAAATGTCTTGTTTGTCTTTTTAAAATTGTTGTATATTTTTAAATATGTTAGACTGATAATTATAATATTTAGTCAGCACTACTGACATCTAGATAAAAGAAATTTCTGCATTTAGTGCTAGTAATATAGTTCTGTGTTGTAGTTATGTTAATTAAGAAAGTGGAAGTTGCTGAAAACTGAACTTTGCACAAAAAAATGTATTTTGTTGGAAATTTAACTTAACAGGAGGTGGCTTTATGAAGGGGGCCACTGTTTCTGTTCTCCATTCCCTACAGTCACTAGGATTTTGACTCGAAAACTACAGTGCTTGGGAAGACAGATATATTTTTGTAGATTGAGGCAGGTAATTGAAGACTATAAACTATAAGGAACACTGAAAGACATGAAGATTCCTGTGTTATTTTTGTGACCCAGCACAACAGCTTACTACAATATCACATGTCAATTTTTGGGAATAATGCAACTTTGCATTACAAGTGCCACACATAAATAAACAGTGGTCCTCTGTTAGAAGTTCTAAAATGATAATGAGTCAGTAGAGTTCACTTGGTGTTGTGGCAGGCATTGAATGTTGGAAACTTGCAGTGAAATTTTCATTTACTTTATGTGTTGGTTGGTATCCCAGTATCAAATGGGAAATTGCTGATAGGCGCATATAAAATATGCAACTCTATCCTAGTTTTCTGAAGCAGTAGTTCCTTCATTGGGAGGAGACAGTAATAGAAGGATAGGAGTTATCGTGTCTACCCATTCGAGTTGATATTTTGAGTGCCACCCTTTCGATCATTGCTGAACTTGCAGTTCTCCACTAGAATGGTTCACACTGTTTCTTTGTATGCATCATTTAAACTAGCGCACTGAAGTATTTTGTCATTAGTGCACACACATTGACTGCCATTGCAAGAAGTAAAGAAGCACAAGTTGCTCTCGGCTATCTGGCTCCAACTCCACTCACAAGGAAAAAACAACTCAGCTCCTATACCAAAAACTCACCAGAGAAAATGAATGTTACTTAGAAAATTTTCCCAGTGAGTTCCTAAAGATTTTAAAATGAAGCTTTGAAGCATGAAATAAAAGGTACATCAGTCATGAACACTTTACGAGGGTTATTTCTTAAACATGGCAGTTTTTTAAATATGTTTCTGTGTAAAGTTTTTTTGACTTTGCTGCTTTACAGTGCCCCAATATAGTCTTCGTGCTTATAACCGACGTGTCCCAGTGTTGGGAAAGTTTTACAGTTTCATCTGACACACAGACTTCGTTCAGCTGACTAATGGCCCATGTAGCAGATGCACCAAGCTCTCACAGAGATGTATGCAAAATTGTTTCAACTTTGGGAATTAGTCAAAGACAGTGGACTAATGAAAGGACTGTAGGGAGCTGGAGGTAACACTTTCCACCTGTATTGGCACAGCTTTTGAGTTATAACTTTGGCATTGTATGGGCGGGCAAACACTGTCATGGTGAACGAGTAACCTGGCCTCGGCGGAAACGTTGGACTCTAATTATTGCTTGACCTTAGAGTTTGATGGAATTTTTTGAGACACAGAGAAGTCTTGTACTCGCCACTCATCCAACTCGTGCTCAAAGCATGTAAGCCACATATCATCAGTAGTAACAATTTGGTGCAAGAAAGCGTGATCTTCAGTGTTAAATCTCTCTTTTTGGAAAGGTTATGATGACTAGGTGTTTGCACTTCAGTTCAGTACTCAAGTACTGAGGGACCTATCACAAAGAAATCATAGAGTGTCAGAAATTTACTCGCGTGATGCGCTCCATTCTCCTTTGAGAACACCAGCCACAAGCTTCACACTACATTACCCCGTTGATAGTTTGAGATTAATGGTCTCGGTTCATTTTCAACACTCACACGACCTTCACGAAAATGATTAGTCCAGTGAGAAAGTGTACTGTAGCCCCATGTTAACTGACCATAAAAGTTACTCATATCACTGGATTTTAATTGGATTTTTTCTTCATCTAGTAGTTTGCACTTTAATGCATAGTTGTTGATCCTCATCAATCACAGTATCTAAGATTATTTATGAAATGACCCTTGTAGATTATAAAATTAGAAACGACAGTTGGGGTGGAGTAGAGTCATGGGAGATATAATAGATCCCATAATAACAGGACCACATATAGGTCAAAACGGTATCCTTCAGCACTAACTTTCTTGCATTACATGAAAAGAAAATGGCAGCTCATTTAAGACTCATATCAGTGTGGCAATATGTGAAGTGCAGAACACACAAAAATTAGATTCCTTGGTAAAAATAGCCGGACAGATGACACATGTGCAATTAATTATATGAGTCAAATTATAACACAAAAAAAGACTGAGTAATGAATGTGTTATGTCTTAAAATAAATGGTTATCCCTTGGTTTTTGTCTCAATGTGTTGACAATCAATTTTCACTAAATCTGTTGAGCCTCAGCTGATGATATTTTATTCTTGTTTGTGAGAGAATATTCTAATGTCTATTTATTGTTTAAGATGTTCACTTTATATTTACTGAAAAGTATCTGGTTTAAGAAATTTTCTACAAGACTGGATTTTGTGTGTATAAATGTTCCACTGTGCTCGTGGCATATTTGCTATATTCTTTGTAACACACTGATATTAGCGTCTCACCAGCTGAGCTACAGTTTTGCTGCAGCTTCCACATGAGGAAAAGGTACTGACCGGGGCTGGTATTGTAATATTGTTGGCTACATAACTGTGCAAAGTGTTTTGAGATTAATCTCGAAGTGATGTCTGCAAGGTGCTATTTTGATCAGCCTGAGATACTTATTCTCGGCAAGTTACAGATTTCCAAAAGTAATCAGATAGTGAATACACACAGAGAGGATGGACAGCAAGTTTCTACATTGATCCATAATATGCAAAGATGTTGTGTAATTTGTGTAATAGTTATTTTTGTGTCAGTCTCAAGAAGAGTGTCAGGCTCACAAAGTATTTAATTTTTTGTAGAAGTGCTGATTATGTTTCTATTCAGTCAGCTGTGTCCTAAGCACTTTTTTGGCAGCTATATATGTGCTTTTGGACATTACACACACCTCCTGTGGTATACTGCTTGAAGGTGAAGATATTTGAATAGTATTACTTCTTATGATTGTCAGTCTAATGACTGGTCAACACTGCCCTTCTTATTAGTCTGCCCTGTGTAAGTCACTTCATCTTTTTGCACAACTACCGCATCCTACATCAATTTGCAACTGCCTACTCTACAATTGTTACCCACATCAGTTCTCTCCATTACCAAACTGATGATTCTGTGATGTTTCAGTATGTGTGCTATCAACTGATCTCATCTTTTAATCAAGCTGAGACATAAATTTCTTTTCTTCCCAATTCAGTGCAGTAGCACTTCACTGGTTGCCTCATATACCCAATGAGTGTTTGGCATTCTCCTGTAGTAACAGATTTCAAAAACCTCTATTATCTTCTAATCTGGACTATTTATCATCCACATTTAACCAAAAATATTATCATGTTTATCTTTGTCAAGAAATCTTTTGTTGTTTTTACCAGTAGTCTTCAAGTAAATTCTCTTCCAAATGAAGTAACAGAGCATCACATAATTCAGCTTATTATGTGACACACACACTCAAGCTATTCCTCTGTTCCTATAAATTGTCAAACACACGGAGATAGAGGAGGAGGGTAGTTACACAGACCAGATGTGCTGCCTTATGGTAACAGTGATCTAATCATAATTTTTGATGATATATACTGTGTGCCTCCAAAGATCCATCAGGTGCATTTTTTCTTGTGTTTCAGCAGGTATTTGTAGTTTTGTTTTTACAATGTGTAGGTGAAGTCAGCCCAAACCAATACCACTCATAATGTCTTTCATGCGAAGTCCAGTGTCAGTGGATAGCATTGGTTTGTTTCCTACCGAAAACTTAATGATTTTTAAACTGGAATTTCACATGCCTATTAGATGGTGTAGTTGCAAATTAATCTAGTGTGATATTAATTTACCAGTATGTATTAACAGGGACAGTAAAACATGAAGAATAACCAGTACTCGAGCAATGACTCGTTTGTCAGCCTGGCTCGTGCTGACTGTTACTGTCATGTAGCAGCACTGCTCATTTGCTGGTGGAGTACTGGTTATTCTTCCTGTTTTACTGTCCCTGTTAACTCATATTGCTAAAACTGGGCATCATGTGAAAGACATGATGAGCAGTATTTATTTTGGGCCTACTCCATCTACACATTGCAAATATCTTCAGAGAAAATGTGAATTACGACTTTTAGGAGGGACACACAGTATATCAGCCTGAAGTCACCTTGAGTCACCTGAGGCTGATGTATATAAAATGGAAAAATAATTACAATGTGGTTTTCTTCATTCTAATTGCGATGATGTAACACCAACTACAGACATTACTCCAACCCCAAAAAGGGGGGGGGGGGGGTTGGGGTGGGGGTGGTGGGTGGAAATGTAATATTGTGTGTCACTTTTTTACAAGCAACACAATTTTACTTGCTGATGCTGCATCATTTTCCCAATTATGAGTATCCAAAGCTTAGTGGAGAAGCACTCTCCTGGTGCATTTGATAGTCCCATGACAGCTGCTTTCTTATTTATCTCAGTCCTGAATTTGCCCTAACACAATCAGACATCAGTATAACTAATTTTTCCCCATTGGCTTACCAATCCACATATTATTATTATTATTATTATTATTATTTTGCCCAAATCAGCTTTGGGGCTGAGTAGATTAAAGTATACATCTTGCTACTGACATTCTGATACTTACATATGTAGTATCCATGCACTGGTTAATGAGCAGAAAGAGTTCTGCAATTTGCATTACGGATAATGGTAATAACAATTATAATTTGGGGAGATTAGTTATTTGCCCATTGAAATTAAATAGATTACAGTATGTGTTAGACTATATTCGCTTTATTGGAAACAAATCAAAGATTCACATCACATATGAAGGGAAACAAATTTTAGTATTGTGGACAAAGAGAAGTGGCTATAAAAGTAATAGTAGTTGGGATAACATTGTAACACATTGCAGACACCACAAAGAGTGTTATTTCGTATTCTTTTCCTCTGGTAAGGCACTGTTGTAGAATTAATTTCTACCATTTTAGATGTTTATAAAATAAAATTTTTATATATAAAGTACAGATATTTTCAAAGATTTATTTTTATCAAAACATTAAGGAGAGATTCCAGTGTCATTTACAGCTGAAAAACTATTGTTGTTTAACAATTAAAATGACATATGTTTAAAAATATATTTACAAATTAAAGCTGTGTTATTTGTCGAGGCCAGTAAGTGAACATAAGTGTATAACTATTTAAACTTTATAATTATATTCTACTTGCTAGCATGATTTCATAATTTTTTATGAACTTCCTTATTATTTACTATCAGCAGATAAATTGGTGTATACTAAATAATTATTTGACCCCATCAATTTGGAGAAACCTTGTGCACTGCTGAAAAATTAAAGAAAAAAAAAATCACGCACATACAGTTTAACTCATATGTCTTGACTGGAGAAACCAAAGAATCAATTTTCTGTTTTTTTTCTCTACATGCATACTCTCAAAAGGTATGTGTCCTACAGCAGTATTGTAATTGAGTAACATAGTCAGCTTTTATGTGTGCAGATTGTTAGCATGCGTGTTTCAACTAGAAAATATATAACAGTATTCTCATGTGTATGTCAATATTTAGTGCTTATCATGTTCTGCAGCATACATTTGTTAGAAGACAAGATATTACAATGAAACCAAGCTTTAATAACCTGCAGCAGCTATAATAAATGGTTTTATATGCAAGGAAGCACAGGCTATTTTTATTCACATTTATTTTTTGTGCAAAAATATGTAATTGTGATGTTATGTACATAATAAAAACAGTTTAAAATGACATCTGCCCATTTTAAATTCCAACAGTTCCTCTCCCTCCAAAATTTCTTCCATCTTTTTTTCTACAGTTATTGTATTACTTTAAAATTAGACAAATTTGTGGAATCTTTACTTTGTAGAAAAGCAACCACCACAGTCAGTGGGGTAGTTCAGGTGAGACCCATTTCCGGGACAGTTCTTGGATGCAACACCAGCTACATGTAGGTGCTCAGGATCTGTCGGTATTAAAAAATTGACCTTTGTGTCTGGGAGCCTTTTGCTAATGGTACATGCTATACTGCATTTTGCTGGGCATTTGTTGATTATATTATTATCATAAATGGAAACAGCTCTACCTATGTACCTCAATTTTCTATGTTCAAAAGATCCATCTTGTATCTTTAAACTAGCACCATCTACAAATAAACTTCATATATTCACATTTATGAAAATGGCATTGTGAAGTACATTGCATGTTGCATACTGTTTCGAGGCAGGGAGGCAATTATGAAGCAACTTGAATCTCTCTTTACTTCCATTCAGCGCAACATACCGATAACTCTTCTTTCCGCGAACAATACGAGACTGGAATAGATGGGAGAACCAATGGAGGTACTCAAGGTACCCTCCGCCATACACCATCAGGTGGCTTGCGGAGTATGGATGTAGATGTAGATTTAGATACAGGGTGGTTATCTGCTGGAAAATCGGGAATTCTCAGGGAACCTGTGTTTACTGGAAGGGTCAAGAAAATCCCAGAAGGGAATTCTGAGAGACTTAGATAATTCCCTGGGAGGGAGGCAGGAGGGGGTGGGGATGGAACAGAATGTTCTAAGTTATTTTGTTACAAATCACTCTGAAATTCTGCTTTGGAAAAAATTGATTGCGGAGCCCCGTAAGTAAGGTGGAGAAATGTATTGAATTATTGTAATGTTTGTTACTCAACTACTCACAAAGTCCTTGCGAATCCTGGTGAATTTTCTTTATTGTCCATTGTGCAATCAAGGTACCCTCCGCCATACACCACAGGTGGCTTGTAGAGTATGGATGTAGATGTAGATACAGGGTGGTTATCTGTCTGGAAAATCAGGAATTCTCAGGGAACCTGTGTTTACTGGAAGGGTCAAGAAAATCCCAGAAGGGAATTCTGAGAGACTTAGATAATTCCCTGGGAGGGAGGCTGGAAGGGGTGGGGGTGGAACGGAATGTTCTAAGTTATTTTGTTACAAATCACTCTGAAATTCTGCTTTGGAAAAAATTGATTGCGGAGCCCCGTAAGTAAGGTGGAGAAATGTATTGAATTATTGAAATGTTTGTTACTCAACTACTCACAAAGTCCTTGCAAATCCTGGTGAATTTTCCTTATTGTCCATTGTGAAATTTTGAGTATGATGGAGATCTTGTAGGTCAGCGTTGAACATTCAGGATTTGGATCTTCTTTATTAATTTCAGTACAACACAGTATTTTGCCAGTTTTTTGCAATGCTGTGTTTCAAGTTAATAATGATCATAGTATGTGATGAACCAATATCAGAATCTATTGGCTTTACATTCCAGTGGCAACAATTTGAAGTGTGTTCCTGTGAAGATTTTTAATACACTTGAGGTTGTCACATGTGCAACATGAAATAGTAATTGATGACAGTAACATAGGGATTTCCTGCGTCAGCAAGAGCATATAACCTGCAGAATTGTTAATAGCATATAACCTGCAGAGTTGTTAATAGCATATAACCTGCAGAATTGTTGATAAGTATTAAAACAGTAAACCCCATTTGAATTTGGAGTAATCACTAATAAGTTATGCAACAACTGAAAAAAATTAATTTGTGGACTATTAAGGCAAAAATTGCATATATGTGATACACAAGAATTGGCACAGAAATATCTGCAGAGATAAGCACAACATTGGCTGTTAAATATAAGGGCAATTTAAAAAGTAATATCCATTTGCTTACTAAGATATCATTAACACATGGAATGACTCTTAACTATACAAAAAGTGCAGCTCCATCTTTAAGTTACTTCTCAACGTAATTTGCTACAACTGTTCCGCTAAGCACTAGAAACACAATTCGATAGCTTCTCGAAGATGATCAATGTTTGTGAAACATTGTGAAGAAAGCCATTTTATGTATTTATGGAACATAGGGTAACTGCTGGGAGCCAAAGAGGAAGGGCAAATGACTCCAGTTTTGAGCTTGTCAACAGTTCTTAAATTTTGTAGACAGTACGCAGATACAGGACAAGCACTGTAATGCAACAAAGCACCCAAAAACAAATTGTCCCAGGAATATACTAATGCCACCATATATTGTCCCAAGACAAAGCTGATTACCTTCTTTGAAAAAATAATAAAATATTCTGTCTCTCTCTCACTTATTTCCATGCTAAACATGTGTGAACTCAATTCCATTTCTTACAGGGTTGTTATGAGCAAGTGAAAATATCAGACAGCTCGTGAACCAATCATAACGTAAGTGTAAAGTGTAATGAATCCACTTCCTGCAATGTGGGAGGCCCACATCTCTGATGATCTCTTACTGCCAATTGGTGCTCGATGTGGAGCCCTCAAAGAATTATCAAACTCAAATGGCATTCATTATATGGAATAAATATACTTATTTTCTTATTTTGGTACAGTATGTGTCTTCCCCCCCCCCTCCCATGAACCATGGACCTCGCCGTTGGTGGAGAATAGCCGTATCGTAAGTGCAACCACAACAGAGGTCAGACAAACGTGTGGTTCCTGAAGAGGGGCAGCAGCCTTTTCAGTTGGTGTAGGGGCAACAGTCTGGATGATTGACTGACTTGGCCTTGTTACAATAACCAAAACGGCCTTGCTGTGCTGGTACTGCGAACGGCTGAAAGCAAGGGGAAACTACAGCCGTAATTTTTCCCGAGGGCATGCAGCTTTACTGTATGGTTAAATGATGATGGCGTCCTCTTGGGTAAAATATTCCGGAGGTAAAATAGTCCCCCATTCGGATCTACGGGTGGGGACTACTCAAGAGAACATCGTTGTCAGGAGAAAGAAAACTGGCGTTCTACAGATCGAAGTGTGGAATGTCAGATCCCTTAATCGGGCAGGTAGGTTAGAAAATTTAAAAAAGCGAAATGGATAGGTTAAAGTTAGATATAGTGGGAATTAGTGAAGTGCGGTGGCAGGAGGAACAAGACTTCTGGTCAGGTGACTACAGGGTTATAAACACAAAATCAAATAGGGGTAATGCAGGAGTCGGTTTAATAATGAATAGGAAAATAGGAATGCGGGTAAGCTACTACAAACAGCATAGTGAACGCATTATTGTGGCCAAGATAGATACGAAGCCCATGCCTACTACAGTGGTACAAGTTGATACGAAGCCCATGCCTACTACAGTGGTACAAGTTTATATGCCAACTAGCTCTGCAGATGATGAAGAAATTGAAGAAATGTATGATCATATAAAAGAAATTATTCAGGTAGTGAAGGTAGATGGAAATTTAATAGTCATGGGTGACTGGAATTCGACAGTAGGAAAAGGGAGAGAAGGAAACGTAGTAGGTGAATATGAATTGGGGCTAAGAAATGAAAGAGGAAGCCGCCTGGTACAATTTTGCACAGAGCATAACTTAATCATAGCTAACACTTGGTTCAAAAATCATAAAAGAAGGTTGTATACATGGAAGAATCCTGGAGATACTAAAAGGTATCGGATAGATTATATAATGGTAAGACAGAGATTTAGGAACCAGGTTATAAATTGTAGGACATTTCCAGGGGCAGATGTGGACTCTGACCACAATCTATTGGTTATGAACTGTAGATTAAAACTGAAGAAATTGCAAAAAGGTGGGAATTTAAGGAGATGGGACCTGGATAAACTGACTAAACCAGAGGTTGTACAGAGTTTCAAGGAGAGCATAAGGGAACAATTGGCAGCAATGGGGGAAAGAAACACAGTTGAAGAAGAATGGGTAGCTCTGAGGGATGAAGTAGTGAAGGCAGCAGAGGATCAAGTAGGTAAAAAGACGAGGGCTAGTAGAAATCCTTGGGTGACAGAAGAAATATTGAATTTAATTGATGAAAGGAGAAAATATAAAAATGCAGTAAATGAAGCAGGCAAAAAGGAATACAGACGTCTCAAAAATGAGATCGACAGGAAGTGCAAAATGGCTAAGCAGGGATGGCTAGAGGACAAATGTAAGTATGTAGAGGCTTATCTCACTAGGGGTAAGATAGATACTGCCTACAGGAAAATTAAAGAGACCTTTGGAGATAGGAGAACCACTTGTATGAATATCAAGAGCTCGGACGGAAACCCAGTTCTAAGCAAAGAAGATAAAGCAGAAAGGTGGAAGGAGTATATAGATGGTCTATACAAGGGCGATATACTTGAGGACAATATTATGGAATTGGAAGAGGATGTAGATGAAGATGAAATGGGAGATACGATACTGGGTGTAGAGTTTGAAAGAGCACTGAAAGACCTGAGTCGAAACAAGGCCCTGGGAGTAGACAACATTCCATTAGAACTACTGACGGCCTCGGGAGAGCCAGTCCTTACAAAACTCTACCGTCTGGTGAGCAAGATGTATGAGACAGGCGAAATACCCTCAGACTTAGAGAAGAATATAATAATTCCAATCCCAAAGAAAGCATGTGTTGACAGATGTGAAAATTACCGAACTATCAGTTTAATAAGTCACAGCTGCAAACTACTAACAGGAATTCCTTACACAGGAATGGAAAAACTGATAGAAGCTGACCTCGGGGAAGATCATTTTGGCTTCCGTAGAAATGTTGGAACACGTGAGGCAATACTGACCCTACGACTTATCTTAGAAGAAAGATTAGGGAAAGGCAAACCTAAGTTTCTAGCATTTGTAGACTTAGAGAAAGCTTTTGACAATGTTGACTGGAATACTCTCCTTCAAATTCTGAAGGTGGCAGGGGTAAAATACAGGGAGCGAAAGGCTATTTACAATTTGTACAGAAACCAGATGGCAGTTATAAGAGTCGAGGGGCATGAAAGGGAAGCAGTGGTTGGGAAGGAAATGAGACAGGGTTGTAGTCTCTCCCCGATGTTATTCAATCTGTATGTTGAGCAAGCAGTAAAGGAAACAAAAGAAAAATTTGGAGTAGGTTTTAAAATCCATGGAGAAGAAATAAAAACTTTTGAGGTTCGCCGATGACATCGTAATTCTGTCAGAGGCAGCAAAGGACTTAGAAGAGCAGTTGAACGGAATGGATAGTGTCTTGAAAGGAGGATATAAAGTCAACATTAACAAAAGCAAAATGAGGATAATGGAATGTAGTCGAATTAAGTCGGGTGATGTTGAGGGTATTAGATTAGGAAATGAGACCCTTAAAGTAGTAAAGGAGTTTTGCTATTTGGGGAGCAAAATAACTGATGACGGTCGAAGTAGCGAGGATATAAAATGTAGACTGGCAATGGCAAGGAAAGCGTTTCTGAAAAAGAGAAATTTGTTAACATCGAGTATAGATTTAAGTGTCAGGAAGTCATTTCTGAAAGTATTTGTATGGAGTGTAGCCATGTATGGAAGTGAAACATGGACGTTAAATAGTTTGGACAAGAGGAGAATAGAAGCTTTTGAAATGTGGTACTACAGAAGAATGCTGAAGATTAAATGGGTAGATCACATAACTAATGAGGAAGTATTGAACAGGATTGGGGAGAAGAGAAGTTTGTGGCACAACTTGACCAGAAGAAGGGATCGGTTGGTAGGACATGTTCTGAGGCATCAAGGAATCAACAATTTAGTATTGGAGGGCACCGTGGAGGGTGAAAATCGTAGAGGGAGATCAAGAGATGAATACAGTAAGCAGATTCAGAAGGACGTAGGTTGCAGTAGGTACTGGGAGATGAAGAAGCTTGCACAGGATAGAGTAGCATGGAGAGCTGCATCAAACCAGTCTCAGGACTGAAAACCACAACAACAACAACAACAACAATTTACAAATTAAGAATGAAACACGGAACATTGAAAATTTATCACAAACACATCAGCATTATCATTACATGCCACTTAATAACGCATCAACGGTACAAGCCTTCAAGATGGAATATGATAGCCAATACCGGAGTTAAACGTCACATGAATAACATTGTGATTGCTGGAGTCGGAAGTTGTGACTTTTTCAATATTCGTGTTGTTAACACGTTCTGTTTCTCTTATGAATGTAATACGAGTATGTTCTGCAGTATTGCATATTATTTACATTCACTCTGATCTGAGATCGAAGGATGAAATAAATACCAGTACTTAGCGATTTCCGAATGTGTGGTTAGGTGGGAACCTACGAGGATATCTTAAATTGCTGCGAGTGAAACGAGCTACAATAAATCTCATGTTCTTCCTTCTCATAAATATTTTGACCTTTATTCCCGAATATGTGCCCCTTTCGAGTGTGTGATTAGGCAGGAATCTAAGAGAAGAGTTTAAATTGCTGGGAGTGAAAAGTGGAGCATTAACATTCATACTCTTTCTTGTCACAAATATTTTACTGTTTATTTACGAATGCATAGCGTTTCCCGAGCATGTGGTTATACAGGAACCTATGAATGCAGCCTTAATTGCTGCGACTGAAACGAGCAGTGATAAAATTCCTACCCTGGTTTTTCGCTAATATTTGGCTTTTTATTGCTGAATATGTGGCAATTCCCGAGTATGTAGTTAGGCTGGAACCTAAGATCACAGTTTTAAATGCTGCGACTAAAACGAGCTGCAATAAAATTTGTATTTCTTCTCATCACAAATATTTCTGTCTTTAGTTCCGAATATGTAACGACTTAGGAGTGTTTGGTTAAGCAGGAATCTAAGTAGCAACCTTGGGAATCTAAGAGGACAGCTTAAACTGCTGCGATTGAATTGAGAAACAGTGATATTAATATTCTTCATTGTTACAAAATCGATAGCTGACCATGTGGTCGTCGATGCTGAGCGTGACGTCAATATACATCACTTTCGCGGCGATTGTTGTGGGAAAAGAGCGTTACCCTGCGGAGACTTTCAAAGAGCTATTATATTACCAACAGACGCATGTTGTAATAGACGGAGAATGAACTAGATTAGTTTGACAGTCTATTCCATACTGAACGACTGTATTTTGTAGTTTAATGTAGTTCGTGTAACGATGAAAAGAATGGACGACTTGTTGACTCAAAAGTAGCAGTGAAAGTTATTTATTGAAATAGCAAATATAGAAAAGTATGGATTTTTAAGTAATTACGCCAGATTTGGAGAATGGGTCAGGGAGAATAACGATCACACAAATGTAAATAAGATAACCGCACACGCGAAGAAATAGTTGCACCGCAACGTCTACTTTCGACGAGCTTAATACCAGGTAAGTATGCAGACTAGTGTAAAACGCTCCTATAGTGTATTGGGGTCTAAGTTACACAAGAACAACTTACTTATGCTTTACTTAATTTCACGAAGTTACATCATGTTCACACCAAGGTGTCAGAGTATCGATGTAAAAACGGAATCGATGCATCTCACGTCTAACAGAGAGAAACGTTGTGAATAAAATTTAGCTGTGTTGGTAAGAAAACTGCGCTAAAATTCATTCATAGTGTTTCTGGATCGAAGGAGAGACAAGTAGCTTCCAGTTACGAAGTATCTCAATCAATGGCCTCGTAAATTAATATAGGGGGCCGTGGTTTATTGCAGTCTTTGAGTCAGTGATAACCTCTGCTTGATCAGCTGACTTGGGGGCGTGATTTAAGTGTTGTACGGTTTACGTGAACAGCTTGTGTAAAATGGCATTACATTCAGCCTACAAAGGAAAACTCGTCTCAGTCATTGGAGATGAGGTACGTTTTCTGACCTGGCTGGATGTTTCGCATATTTTTTTTACATCTGTTGTTGTTACTGTTTTTCGTTTTTAGGACACTTGCGTTGGCTTTCTTCTCGGAGGAGTTGGAGAAGTAAATAAAAGCAGACATCCTAACTTCATGGTGGTAGACAAAAGTACGTAAATTCTTCAAATAAATGGTAATAATATCCCATAGTTTATTAAATAAGAGTTCGTATTCCATTGCATTGGCTGAGTAGTACCCTGTTGTCAGTGTGGTATGTGATTAGATCACGTTACCGGTATAAAGATACAACTACTGCATTTTTTCGTCATAATGTATTACTGTAGCAACAATATAAATAATCCATTCTACAACATTGAAATGAAGCGTGTAAGATATACAGCTCCTCTCCCCTTCATGTCCAGTGTGCTATTTTACAGACCAAAATGCATGGGTTTCAAACTAGTGAGATTGTTATCTTTACATTATTCACCCCTATTTCTAACAAAAAAAGTATTCGATTTTGCACCACTTGTGGTTATTGAAAACGCATCATCTATGGAGATTTTTGTGATGGGAGTCGTTCCATGTCAAATCAACATACCTATTTTATCTCACCCTCTGAAAGTTGGCCACTTATAGTGGGCACTGAGACTAAGAAAAATATCAAATTCCAATTTTTTATCTCAAACCATTCCTGAAATATGGCTATGTAAACTTTTCAAAAATGTGTGAACGGACTTTTTAAAAATTGTCCTAGGAGCTGCCCTAATTGAGCTAGAGAACTGGGAAAGGGGTCATTTTGCAGCATTTTTCATGCTCTTTCCAGCGATATACAACAAAACATAGCTTCTAATTAATAACCTTTTTCAAAATACTAATTAATATTTTGATTTAATATTATTTTTTCTTTTACAAAAAGTACATCATTGAAAATTTTCAAAATATTTCCATAACTACTTCATACTATTGTAAATCACATGGCAAAATATAAATCTGGGAGGATGATGATGGGATCATTGTTAAAAAAAATTATTCCGGACTCTTGTTTTTCACTAACGGCCCTAGTTTGACCAAATTGACCTTTAACAAACAGGAATTTCTTTAAAATATTCTGAAAGATAAGTAGAAAAGTATTAGAAATACCGAAACATCACCCTATTAAACCAAAATTAATCAGCATATTTTATAATTAAGTTGATTGCTTATTTTAATTTCATACAACTTCACTAACAGCTTATTAACCGATATAACAAAAACAAGAAATTGAGCATTTAACTAAAAACTGAAATAAAGTATGAATAAGTACAAGTATTTACATAATAGTTCTGGTCCATTATTTTTGAAATGGAACAATTAAACAAATTAAATATGTAATGCTTGTTTTTGAGTAACAAGTATCTGTACATAGCTAAATTTAACACAACAGGTACTAACAATAATTTTAAAACAACTTTCTATAAAATATACATTAACACTAACCTGAGACAAAAATTAAGTTTTGAGTTGAAAGCAGTTTCCCAATAAATTGTCGGGTTGACAGAAGTGTCCCATCCCATGCGTCGGATTTGACCCGTGGCGTAAGGGTGTTGTGTGTGACGTCATGATGGCGCGGAGTTTGGTTTGTGAGTGTGGCGTGTCTGTAGATGTCATGTTCTGAAGCAGTGTAGTCTTCTTGAGTGGGATATGCAAAATCAACATTTGTAATATTATCTACTGCCCACTCAAATAGATCTCATGTGGTTTGGATCTGATTTTGGTTTGGCCTTTGCAAACTTGCACAAGCTGCCAGTCTCTTTACTGAACCCCCTACTCCATCACAAGGCCCTTTCCCATGTGCTGTGGCTGAAAAGTGCCACTCAGCTTTTGTTTTGAAGTCTTCCTCATGAAGGCAAAGGTTCAGGAAGTTTTTCTTATTTTTATACTGAGCGGCAGAATCGTCAGAATAATAGTATATCTGTTTTGTATTCTTTTGAAATTTATTTGTTAGATATGAAATTAGCTTCTTTTGTAAGGTGTAAACTGCAGTTGTATTGTGCTCCAGGCAATCAAAAACAATGACACAGCTCATATGCTCAATTTTGTCTTCCTGTTTGTAATATATAACAAAAGGATGAATGGTAATCTGTTGTCTTGTCCAGTGGAAACTCTGAGCTTCATCCTTTAGAACTATACTATAATTTTCTGAAAAATCACATATGACAACAAAGTCAGATTCCATAAGGTTTTCTCTTGTGAAGTTATGGAATGTTCGTTGCTGCTTAGCAATGAAGTCATGCCGAATCAAAGTCTACATCTTACTACAAAATAAATCTATGAATTCTTCAGAAGTTTTCTGAACAATTTCCACATTACATCAGTCAACTGACATCCACTGTCTGAACTGAACTTGTTCAATTAAGTTTTCATGAAAATAGCCTTTTTAAAATTTTACGTATGACAGTTTCTCCTGGGCAGTATTCACAGTTTCCCATGTTGCAATCAACTGATGATGGGTTGCAAAGCATTTTTGCAATGCATTGCTTATAATTGTTTAAGCTGCTGTTTGTTACTGTATTTCGTTTGGCATTTTCTATCATTTTTTAATGTTTTGGTGAGTTGTGCACATGCAGACTGTGTGTGTGCCTCTTAGGTCAGCTAATACACAATGTTTTGGTCTCGACTCAGGAAATTTAGAGAAACCTATTTTTATGTTAGGAAACTTGTCTTTAAAATGCTTGTAAGCTTCTTTAAGGTTACACAAAATAAGTCTTTTTGATATTTTCGTTTTATTTCCACTTGTTTCTGTAATTGTCACACAATCTTTAATACCTGGCATTGCCCTGCTAACTTCATCATTTTCATAAAATGAATGTACAGTTTCGACAGTTTCTGTTGGTAATCACTTCCCTGGTTTTGGGTTTGGGTTTGGGCGTTCCAGGAATCCTCTCTTTCAAAATTTTTTTGGACTGCTGAACAATGTAATTAGGAGCATTAAATTCCCTCACTATTTTCCTGACATTCCACTTTTCAGGTAAACTTGTAAGCATCATTAGTTTTTTTGCTCTACTTATAGAATTTTTAAAGTTTCTTTTAAGATTTTCAAGAATGGATTCATCAGTATTAGTATCTGACGAAGAAGTTTCAGGGGCAACAAAAAGTTTACGTGTCATTGATGAGATTTTCTTCACTTTTGATTTGGCGTTATGCCTAGATGTTTTTCTCCTGTCAATTGGGGACTCACCTAGTTCTTGAAGTGTTGTGTTAAATGTTTTAACAGCTACTGAAGTTGGAGTGAAGTCAGGCTCTTGGTCTTTGATGATTATCTCTGATCCAGAAGATTCTTCTTCAACACTTTCATCACTCATGGGCTCATGGTGTATTTTTGAATTTGGTTACATCTTTTCTACATTTATCACAAATCTTGGCACCACTTGGTATTTGAGGAAATAATTTGGGCATCCATGTTGTGACATTTCTCAGTTTTTTTCTGTCTCGAATAAAATGATTTGACTTCTTCATTGGTTTACAACACTGCACTCTTACAGCACTGCACTTTTTACTTTGTTCCATATTTATGCAAAAACCACTTATAAACTGCCCTTCAATGTATAGATTTACTTGAAAATGAACTATTAAATATAATATATACAGGCAGGTCAACACAGAGGTAACAATTGATTTGCACTAAAACCACAGTGCACAATAATGCTGTAGGCCTTAGAAGGTAACAATGCAGACTACATCATCTCAACAATGGCTCCAGTCTCTGAATTACTGTACAGACATCAAGCCCTATGTATACGGTCCTCCACTGACATACTACTTTTTAAAGGTCAGTTTGGTCAAACTATGGTCATTAGTGAAAAATAAGAGTCCGGAATAGTTTATTTTAACAATGAACCAATCATCATCCAACATTTATATTTTGCCATGTGATTTACAACAGTACGAAGTAGTTATGGAAATATTTTGAAAATTTTCAATTATGTACTTTTTGTAAAATAATTAAATCAAAATATTAATTACCATTTTGAAAAAGATTATTAATTAGAAGCTATGTTTTTTTGTCGACCAATAGAAAGAGCATGAAAAATGGTGCAAAATGACACCTTTCCCAGTTCTCTAGCTCAATTAGGGCAGCTCCTAGGGCAATTTAAGAGAAGTCCATTCACACATTTTTGGCCAGTTTTTGAAAAGTTTACATGACCGTATTTCAGGAGTGGTTTGAGGTAAAAAATTGAAATTTGGTATTTTTTTTAGTTTCAGCACCCAGTATAAGTATACCAGCTTTTAGCAAAATCTAAGAGGGTGAGGTAAAATTTTTATTTAAAGTGTGTTGATTTTACAGAAAACTTAAAAAAACCTATATTATTTATTAAATGGAAGATGAATATTTTTACAACACATTATTGTCTACAGTGAAAAGTGTAGCATTTGTGAGGAAAGAAGTATTCAAATGCTAGGCAGAGACCACTGCACTCAGACCATTTCACACAGTTCATTTCACTTGTGCAATCATTATTGCTCTTTGACATGCTCTGATGGCTTGACAGGTGTGCAGCTGCCCAGAAACAGCGAAGCGGCAGAAACATTTATTATATGAAAAACATAGTAAAACATATATTACAGAACAAATTAAGACATCTCATTCAAGGTGAATCATTTATGGCTCTTCCGTACTGTATTAGATATTAGTATATTCCCCAGCTCATTCTTAAATAAACTTAATGTATTTATGTTTGTATTTTCGCAGGCAATTCATTGAAGATTATTTTAGGTTAATACACTTTTCTGATGAATCTTGGTAGGCATTTCTGTATGAAAATCGTGCATACTTCTGGTTTCATAATTGTTTAATACTTTGAATTATTTATTTGATTTCATAAATATGTAATCCTGTAAGAGTCAATTTTCATTTCCTCAGAACAGAATGGTTCAGTCTTATCTGCCAGGAAAGCTGTGGAGCTAACATTGAAGATATGTTTGTAGAAATACTTAGGTGGAAACTAAAATTCCGCCACAGAATCTTAATACAAGGTGTTGAAAAATTCAATACCCAAACTTATAGATACAACGGAGATGTCAAGACATATATTTCATTTAGCAACCAGGTGCCAGAACTGCATATTGAGTATGGAGTGTCCAGGAGGTTGTCGACTGTGACTGGGAATAAAACAATGTTAAATGTGTTCTAGTTCTTTATTATTCTGATCAGTCTTACAGTAAATGCTTGAAATGAATGCCATTAACTTAAGTGCGGGACCAATATCGATGCAGCAGGATGTCCTGTGTTTGATGCGAAGTATGTTAAGGTCAACAGAAGCGTCCGATCCCACGCGTCGGCTTTGACCCGTGACATAAGGGTGTTGTCGTGTGTAACGTCATGGCGGCGCGGAGTTTGGTTTGCGAGTGTGGCGTGTTTGTACATGTCGTCATGTTGTGATTTGTTGTGCTCTCTGGTGGTATGTTCAGGGTTTTCATTTGTGTGGTGTAATGGGCTCAGTTTGCCTTTGCTCATTATCCAGAATTGTTAGAGAGTGTCAGCTGTGTTTTGTCGTGGAATTCATTTCAGTGAGCAAACGATTTTGTGTGAAAGTTAATTTAGTGTTGTTTGCTGTACATCGTGTGGTAATTTTAGTAAAATTAATTGGCTGTTGTTTTTGTTCAGGAATGGATATGACGGATAAAATTAACAGTGCGCAGGTCAAGGGAAGTGTTTGATCCCAATGTGTGGCTGTGTATGTCGATATCGGGAGATGTTTTTGAGCTATATAGGCCAAGGGAAGTGTTTGACCCTAATCTATGGGATCGGGAGCTGCTGTTGGGCTATATAGGTCAAGGGAAGTGTCCGATTCCAGATGATATTGTGTTTAGTGGTATTTGGGGAGTTTTGTGATGTCAGTTTTTTTTTTTGTCATTTTGTGTGGTTTTGAATGGGGGTGGGTGTCTAAATTTGTTTATATTTAGTTTGCCCCCACCCAAAAACACCCTGTTTCTTGTTAACGAGAGTTAGTGTCATTACGCTTTTGTGGAAAGTGTGTGTGTTTGTTTCTCGATGAATTTTCGACCTCATAATGTGTACGTACTGACTTTATATGTGCCATATTGGAATTCTGATTTATGGTCGTTTCAGCCATATTTGTGTCATGGGTCAAAGCAGACGGGTGGGATTGGACGCTTCCTTATTTCCGTATGTTACATGTTTTTTACACGTGGGGCCGCTTTGAGAGTTCTTGCAAGTAACACCTGTGGGTCCACAGGGGAATAGGGTGAGGTCAGGGATCTTGCACATCAATGTACTGGTCCTCCCTAGCCCGTAAGTGGTCAGTGCTGCGTGTACTGTTTTGCAAAGTGTGCCTGATCATCGTCGTGCTGGAACCACATCCTCTCACTGACACATAGGGGTAACATCAGCAGTTGCTCTTGCTAGAACATTCTCTATTGGCCACCAGTCAAGAAGACAACATGTAGGACCCAAGCAAGTAGTCACCCACAATACTGGTGTTTCCGATGGCCTCACATAACTTACGTGGGTTTTTATCTACCCATACCTGCATGCATGTAAATTGACTTTCATCTGTAGAAAACTGAAGGTGTTTGTTAGCTTGATGCAGAAATTTGTGTACAAACTTGTAGCCTGTTGCAGAAATCGGCATACAAACTCGAGCTGAGCTGAGGGGGGGGGGGGGGGGGGGGGGAGATAGACATCTGTTCCCATGGCCAGTACTCTCGTAGAACGTAAAGGACTAAGCACCTTTTAATGCAACACACCCTATACTAAACCGTGCTGAACACCGAAGTTTGCAGCAATAGCACATGTTCATGCCTTGAGCCTGTCCTCAACACACAATAATGTGTCTTCCTCAAACATTGGTGTACGCACTGTCCGTTTTGTGCTTGCATTTGACCTGCATATCACCAGTATGCCCATATTGCTCAGTTGATTGTGGATGTCTGTAAAGGTGTGATAATGTGAACATGTTCATGTGGTTAATTCGCCAAGCTCTTTGACTGTTGCCTTCAGCTTCACTGTTAAACAACGTTCGTCTTGCAATGCTCTTTAAATGCAGTGTTCAGTGTTGCATACTGAAACTGTCGAGCATGTGCTACAGCATTATATGCCATTTACTGACTCACTTTGAATGTCATGATGCCGCAACACTATACAACTCAAACAGACTTCGATGTTCGATAATTAAAGAAGGTACTTTTTTGAGTCACTGTTTATGTGCATGTTGAACTCACTCCATGTGCACTTCTGGCACCTGCTTCCTTAACAAAATATATTTGTTGTTGGTGCTGCTTAATATTTCGTTTTGTGCATTGAACTGTTCAACACCCTGTATAATGCCTTCGGTTGAAAAATCTTTACTTGATACTTTTCTCCTCCTTTTCTGTAGTCACTTTTGTAAGATTTACTGTGTAGTAAAAAGTATTTGTAACATGTTACTTAATGTGGTGTTTGTTGTTCACAGACACCAGTGTTGGTGAAATAGAGGAATGCTTCAAGAGATTTGTGAAGAGAGATGATATTGACATCATACTGATTAACCAGAATGTAAGTACTGCCATTTATTTAAACTGGGTTTGGTGCAATTGTAGGGGCTTAACACAAAATGTCTTTATTGGTCATGTTAAGCAGTTCTTCTGTTATGTTTGTTTGTGATTCAGTGTTTCCTCTATATGGTGAGCAGCAGCCTCTTCCTTTCATCATAATACTATCATTAGTAAGAAAGAGTATTACAAGAGCTATGAGTATCAATCCTCCTAAACAAATGGACTACATAGTGATTAATCTGAATAAGATTTTCTCCTTGGCCAGCTTGTTAGCTAGTGACTAGATGTAATCACACCAGTGTGCACAAGTGAATGTGGCACAGTGGCTTTCACTTTAAATATTGTTCGGCTATGTTTCACTGTTACGTGGACAATGGAAAAAACAATCTTATCTCAGTTTTCGGCTATTGCTGTTGTTTGACAGTATAACTACCTCTTTATAGTTTTCAGCCACTTTTTCATGTATGGTAATGATCTGATTTCAGATAAATTATGAGCTTGAGAAACAAATCAATAACAGGGTGGTCAGAAACAGTCTGAAAAGCTTTTAAAGGTGTTGTAGTGTAGGTTATGCTCAGAAATAATTGTTAAGGAAAAAAAAATACTGTATGTTGTGTCTTTTCCAAATTGATTAGCTGTGAAATCAGCCATTTGGGCCATTGCACATGCCATTTCAAACAAGCCACTAGATACATTTAATGTCTGTTGTTCTCATTGCGTAGATGACAGTGCACAAGGCTTCCAGCTTTTGGTTCTGGTTCATGCCCTTGGTCCTTGTCACCAATTGTCCTCCATACAGTCTCAACTTGGTGCCACTCCATGACCATTTCTTGTATTGCTGTCTTGTTCAGTTGTAGGAAACCAAATGAAGAACATATTTGGTGAAACCATCTCTGGAGGGCCACTTGAATTTGTGTGTGCAATGGCCTAATTGGCTAACATCAATGCTAATTAACTCAGAAATGGTGGAACATGCAGGATTTTTTTTCTTAGCAATTGTTTCTCAGCAAAAACCTCTCCAGCAACATCCGTACAACCTTCGCAGACTGTTTCTGACTCTCCTGTACATGAAAACTCTTAAAGGTTTTTAAATAAAACAAACTTTATTAACGTTGTACATATTTATTTCTCACCTTTGTCATCCCAATTACATATTTCTGCCAATGAGAGACCAGTTTGTTGGTACTGTCACTGTAGAATGTTTGACCCGTACTGGAGCCATTTCATCTCTATGAAAATGAAGTCCTTGAAACTGTTCTATAAGTTTGAGAAACAGGTGAAACTCAGATGGCACCAAGTTGAGACTGTAGGGAGGACAATTGGTGATGGGGAGCCCACAGCATGAAGTTGTTGCAGATGGAGAGAGATAGAGAGAGAGAGAGAGAGAGAGAGAGAGAGAGAGAGAGAGAGAGAGAGAGAGAGAGAGAGAGAGAGAGAGAGAATGGGGGGATTTGTCTAATTTGTCTTAAATGATGAGTTGTGCAGTGTGGTCAAGACACAGGAGCAACTCATTGAGAAAGTGCATTGATATATAGAGTGGAACCATGTACACAGTGAGATTGTGTGAACAAACAGTTTTAGTGACAGAAAATTTATGCACTTCAACAGTAAATTCAGTGAATACATATTATGAGAATGAGGGGAAGGGTGGAGGGGATATTTAAATCCATGGATATAATGGTGGATCAAGACAAAATCTTAAACTTTCCAACAGTATGCCCTCACAAAAAGTCTTGCAAAAAAGAGCGTAAAGTGGCATTATTAACTGTAAAAGAAAAAGGCAAGTCAGTTTTTGTACTGTTTAGCTGTAAACGGCTCCATTTTATGATAAAGTTAACATACAGTTTGACTATCAATAAAGGACAAGCGCCATCATACCAATGTTGTGGAATGAATTTATGAGAATAAGAATTGTGTTTCTCGCACAAACAACTGTACAGTGTGTGTTCTTGTGCTTGGCAGTTCACAAAACTATTAGTCTTTGTCCCCAAAGCAAAATACCAACTGTAGTTCATAATAACATAATTTGCATAAGTTAAATACTATGCAGGTAAAATGATAAATTACACTCTTTTTTCCAGTTCTAAAACAAATGGAAAAAAGGCCCAAATGAAGCTGTTCATTTGCAGCTAGTATTGAAAATGTATATTTCTCAGAAATAACTAGTCTTACTCGGATGCAATGAAAGTGGATGGCTTATTTTTGCACCAGTTAGTGTTCTTAATTTCAAGAACATTTAACAAAATATCTCCACATTGTAACTATGGTGGAGTTAATATAAAAGCATAATAGCAGGTATTGCAAACAAGGGGTTAATGGTCAAACTGTTGCAAAAAGCTGCTTTGAACTGAGTTATTAAAATTTAGTCACTCAGACTGCAAGAACCTATTGATTGTACCGTATTTTTAATAAAAGAAAGAAAAATAAGTGTAAATGAACTGCATGAAGTGGTGCGGAGCAGAGCCACAGTGACACAGAAAATTCTTTAGTTACATGATATAACCTGTAGGAGTTTTTATTTCAGCCCAAAGGAGCTTCTCAAGGTATCGGCCATATAATATTCATGTTAGTCTCTAACTTACAAGATGTACTTGCATCACCATCAGTTACGTGTGGTATCAAATTAATGTCTTTAATTAGTTTCTTCACAGTTCTACAGCTTTCCTAGAGCAGCTATTAAGTTTCCAGAATGAATTTTCACACTGTAGGGGAGTGTGCACTGATTTGAAACTTAATGGGAGATTAAAAATGTGTGTTGGACTGGACTGAACCTGCGACCTTTGACCTTAGCAGTAAATGCTCTGGAGACTTAGCTATTCAAGCATGCCGACATTATCAGCCAGTACCTCATATCATACCTCCCAAACTTTTCCATGATTTTCTACATACCTTGTGGGACTAGCAATCTTGAAACAAAGGCTATTGTAGACACGTGGCTGAGCAACAATGTAGGGGAGGGTGTGTTTGTGTTTGGGGGTGGGGTGGGAGGGGGTTCCCAGAATTGAATTTCAAAGTTTGTAAGGTAGGAGATAAGGATAAGGTACCAGTGGAAGTAAAGCTTTGAGGACAGGTTGGGAGCTGTGCTTGGATAGCTCAATCAGCAGAGCACTTGCCTGTAAAAGGCAAAGGTCACAGGTTTGCATCTCAGTATGGCACAAAGTTTTAAGCTGGCAGGAAATTTCAGCTGTTAAATAAACATAGCTGAGAAAGCAGCAGCTTTTATCAAAGCCGTGTCTTTATTTTTGATGTAGTACATTGCATAGAGAGAGAGAGAGAGAGAGAGAGAGAGAGAGAGAGAGAGAGAGAGTCGGATAAGGCAGCAGATTTTTTTCATCAAATGTCCAACTTCTATTGAACAATGTTGGGTGTAAATGTAAGTGTTTCACTTGTACTCTGGGCTGAAGAGAGGGAAACTGTGGTGAGATACATCAAACCAGTCATATTCAAACAAAGTAAATGAGTGAATGAATTAAGACTCAGACCACCTCATTATTTTTGAGGTACGAGTGCAGTGAGAGATTGCTGTGCATGGCAACTGTGATTATAGAACTTTGCCTCAGTGTCACTCATCTGATGCAATGTAACAATAGATATTTTGGCACTTATTTACAGTTACTGTTGAGCTGTTAACAAAGATGCTGTTGAGATTAAACGAGCAAGTGACCTTAGAGATAGAGATAAGCATAAAATTGATTGAAATTGTGCTCTCTCCCAGAGGGACAGAGTTAGTGCTGCCTGCTAACCCACTGTTGGTTGGTATTTCACTATTGATAACATCTGAATTTGGTCATCTGTTGTATGCTGGCACTTGCTGTTTGTCATATGTGTCGTCTTTCTGCAAAAAATAACTTAATAGGATACATTGAAAAGTAAATGATACGTTAATATCTACAGGACTGCCTCAAATTTATGTAGGTTTTAAGCTTTTTCATGTAATTTACCCTCCCCCTCTCCAGTCCTTTTTTTCCAACTAACCTTCACTCGCACTTAGCCACAACACTGTAAAGTGCAATCTGAGACCATTTACGTACATTCTCCAGATTGCCGAGATGATTCGACACGTAATTGACAGCCACTCGCAGCCCGTTCCAGCTGTTCTCGAGATACCATCCAAGGATCATCCTTACGATGCCACCAAAGACTCGATATTGCGAAGGGCGAGGGTAAGCCAAAGTTTTAAGAGTGGCAACTTTCTTGAAGTTTCACTGTGTGTTTATTTATCCACATAACTGTTCAACTTGTGTAGGTATTTTAAATGATTACCTTAGCTGCTAACAGTTTCCATATTATTTTTTTGTCTGTTCATAATTAATAACTCGTTTGTGAAGTATTAATTACAATATTAATACAATTTCAGTCATTAGTGTTTTAGCATGCAATATGTCTTTTAGTATTCTTCTAAAATTATGAGATAGTTACCCCAAGACACAAAATTTTTACAGCTCCCGATAAATACACATAAAAGTAGTGATGGGATTTGGGATAACTGACAACTGACTGCCCAGTTAATTGTTTCTTTTTCCTTCAGTTGGTTTTTTCACTCGAATGAAAGAACCGAATGAGAGAATCTCTGTGGCCATGTCAACTATAGAAATGTTTTCACACACTTGTCTGGTTTGAGCGGTTTCATCCAATGTGAGACAACTGACCAACACAAATATCTTCAGTTTCACCAGCTAGATTAATGTTTTCACTCAGTCTCTGGATTGAGTGATTTTTCACTCCCATACTTTTTCACTCTTGGGGAGCAGATTGAATGGTGCTGTTCCTGATCAAAGCTGGATTATGGGAGCTTTGTCTACTCTTTTGCCCAGCCATCCATCTTACGCCATCTAAACTCTATCCACAATCGGGTGTTTCATCTGGTGACTGGAGCATTCTACACCAGACCTGTTGAGTGTCTGTATGCCGAAGCTGCCGAATTACCGCTAAACTACCGGCGCGATATGTTGCTTTGTCGGTACGCCTGCTGACTGATGTCAGTGCCCGACCACCCGTCATATTTCTCCTTCTCTGGCGACTCTCTCGACCACCAATACGGGCTGTCTGCCTCTGCCCTGTTACCTCCTGGAGTTCGCTTTTGTCGCCTGCTTCAGCAACTTGATTTTACCCTACCTAAGACTTTTCGAGTGGGTGAGAGCCCGACACCACCTTGGCTCCAGGCTCAGGTTCACGTTCACCTTGAACTCAGCTCGCTCCCAAAGGAGAGGACCGCGGATTCGATATACCGCTCGGGGTTTGTTGCACTTCGTTCAAGGCTCGCTAATAATGTCAGATTTACACAGATGGCTCCAAGACTACTATTGGCGTCGGGTGTGCCTTTGTCATTGGCGAAGATGCCTTTCAATATCGGCTCCTTGCCCAGTGTTCAAGCTTTACAGCAGTGCTTTTTTCTCTCTATCAGGCTGTTCAGTATACCGGCCGCCTTCGTCATTCTCCCTATGTCATCTGCTCTGATACTTCGAGTGCCATTCAGTGTCTCCGTGACCCGTACTCGGACCACTCTCTCGTGCAACAAATTCAACGGCCCTTCAGTCGCTAGCTGATACAGTCGCTTGTGTCCTTTATTTTTCCTGGCCACGTTGGTGTGCCTGGGAACGAAGCTGCTGATGCTTGCAGCCAAGGCTGCTGTCCTCCTCCATCGGACAGCTTCCTTTTGTGTCCCATCAACTGATGTTAATGAGGTTCTTTGTTGGCACGTTTCATCATTGTGGCATGAGGCTTGGTCCTCTCTCCATGAAAATAAGCTTAGGGCCATCAAACCGATCCAGACAGCTTGGATGTCCTCCTTCCTGGTGAGAGGAGGTCATTTTGGCCAGGTTGCAGATTGGGCATTGCCGATTTAGCCACCGCTACCTGTTGTCCGGTGACCCCGCCATGCAGTGCCCCTGTGGTCATCCATTGACTGTGCACCATGTTTTATTGTCCTGTCCCCGTTTTATCACTTTCGTCTTGTCCTATGTCTGCCATCTACCTTACAGGAACTGATGACATTCGAGCACCTGCTCAAGTCCTTCATTTTATTACACTGATGGACTATCCAAAAGATGTAACTCTTTTATTTTGTTTCTCTGCGTCTTTGTAAGCACTTTCTAAAGTTGCCCCCTTGCGTTTTTCTACACTATTAGTGCAAAAACGTTAGTGTCTGGGCGCTAATGACCTTAGTAGTTGAGCGCCCTAAAAACAAAAAAAAAAATCACTCTTTTCTATGAGGGTGATGGTCGTTAGGGCAGGCATGTGATGCTGCCACCGTAGTCGCCTCCTGGTGCTGCCAGTGCGAGTGCAACACAGCATTCCTGGGACCTATACTGGTGGTGACTGGCCTCCACGCCACCTCCTTGCACCGGTTGCAACCCTGGCCCTGGCAGCAACAGGATGCTGACGTGGAACGTGCACAATGCTCGGAGGCATTTTTCACTTGAAACATGGTATGAAAATCACCAAAGGATTGTGCCAACTGTTTTCATTTGGTTGCTCCCACAGACTGGTTTCGCTTGGAAGAAATGAATGTATAATAATCCAACTGATATATAAAGCTAGAACTGACTGATTCACTTGTTTTCCATTTGGTTGCTCCCGTACATAGACTGGTTTCAGTCAAGAGTGAATGAATAAGTCAGCTGAGACATAAATCTGCAAGCGAATGAGTTGATTGTTTTCCAACAACCGTCTGAATCGATTGTTTTCATTTGATTGTTCCCACCACTGTGTAAAAATGCCAAAAATTATTCTAACTTGTGGAACTGCACTCATGCTCATAAATTAAGGATAATTGCAGAATGTGGTGCCACACAATGTGGAACGACACAAAACTGGCACTAATAGCACAGGTACATAGGGAACACACACGACACAGATCGGTAAGTCCACGGTATTGGTGATAAGTTGAGAAAACAGTCCCGAAACGCATGTTCTACAAAATGCCACTGTTTCCTGCGCATTTACCTCGACATCAATACATGATATGATCACCATGCACACGTACACATGCCGCACAATGGGTTGGCATACTCTGGATCAGGGGTTGAGGAGCTGCTGGGGTATAGCCTCCATTTCTTGCACCAGTGCCTGAGGTGTCCTAGGGGTTTGAAGGCGTGCAGCGATACAAGGACTGAGAGCATCCCAGACGTGCTCGGTGGGGTGTAGGTCTTGAGAACAGGCAGGCCACTCCATTTGCCTGATGTCTTCTGTTTCAAGGTACTCCTCCATGATGGCAGCTCAGTGGGGCCGTGCATTATCATCCATCCATCAGGAGGAAGGTGGATATACTGGTGCAAAATGATGTCCCGATACACCTGACCTGTTACAGTTCCTCTGTCAAAGACATGCAGGGGTGTACATTCACCAATCATAATCCCACCCCACACCATCAAACCACGACCTCCATACAGGTGCCTTTCAAGGACATTGAGGGGTTCGTATCGGGTTCCTCGTTCACGCCAGATGAAAACCCAGCGAGAATCACTGTTCAGACTATACATGAACTCGTCCGTGAACATAACCTTGGACCACTGTTCCAATGACCATGTACTGTGTTCTTGGCACCAGGCTGTACGGGCTCTCCTGTGACCAGGGGTCAGTGGAATGCACCTTGCAGGTCTCCAGATGAATAAAGCATGTCTGTTCAGTCGGCTGTAGACTGTGTGTCTGGAGACAACTGTTCCAGTGGCTGCAGTAAGGTCCCGAGCAAGGATACCTGCAGTACTCCGTGGCAGACTGTGGGCACTGATGGTGAGATATTATTCTTCTTGTGGACATCCCATACTGTAGCAGCTGGACAGGTTTCCTGTCTGCTGGAATCGTTTCTATAATCTTGAGATCACACTTTGTGGCACACGCCCATGCTACGGCCTGCTGTGTTTGACCAATATCCAGTCACCGTAATATTCTACCCCTCATAACGCCATTAATGTGTGTTCTTTGAGTCATTTTCAGCATACAGTCACCATTAGCATGTCTGAAAACATCTGCACACTTAGCTGCACCATACTCTGACGTGCGCCAACACACCTCTGCATATGTGGACTGCTGCCAGCGTCACTGTGCAACAATCGCAGGTCAAATGCACCGCATGGTTATACCCAGAGGTGATTAAACTGACAAACTGCCTACCAGAGCATTGTTTCACCATGTACCAGCATTATCCTTAATTTATGAGCATGAGTGTATCAGTTTCCTCCTCTTGAAGGAAAAAGGGATCAATTGGGGAAGGGAAAGGCATTCAACACCAGCATGAGAGGGGACCCAGCCTGTTGCCAAATAACTGTTTTAATGTCTTCCATACTCCGACGATTAAAAAAAAGTGAAACATCCACAAGGGGAAGCGGAAATTAAATGAAACTTTGTGGGCTGAGATGGTATGTGATGTTATATCAGAGATTACATTAAATTTACAGAAAACACGGCAGTGTGGGCCCTCTTATCAGTATGACACTGTTCCCTGTGGCTTTGATGTGTGTACCAATTTGGTGGTAAGGGCATCATAAAGTAGTTGTATCCTGTCTGAGGTAAGCCAGCCAACAATTGTCGTAACTGGTCCTCGATATCCCGGATATTGGCACTGCGATGTTGTTTATGTCCAAACTGGTGCCACACGTGTTCTATCAGAGACAGATATGGGAATCTAGTTGGCTGAAGGAGTCCCTCAGCATCACACTGATGGTTCATAAAGAGATGTGTATGTATGGACGAGCTTTGTCCCATCTAAAAGTGGCACGAGAGAGAATGTGTGACAACACAGGATATCTGTGACACAGAATCGTGTCATACAAGTTCCCCGATTCAGTACTAGCCGTGATCTGAAGTCGTACCCTGTGGCTCACTGCACCATAATGCCTGTCCAAAATACTGATGAATGAGACACCTCTGCAGGTTGTTGCCATACTCTTGGATAGTGGTCATCAAGGGTAGTGCAGAACTGGTATTCTTTGTTAAACACAGTGTATCACTCTTCGTTACCAGTCCTTACTTCCCAGTCACAGAATCACTCCGAGCTCAGCCATTTGTATTGTGCTGCTACCGGCAGCCTACATGTGGGCTTGTGATTGTCTTGTCCAACTACTGCTAGTCTCCAACAAGTGCTGCAGGATGACTTAGAATGTTGAAAGGAGTCCGTTAATCGTTCTTGGATGGCAGGCTCAGTTGTAAAATGGTTAAGATGTGCTCGGTGCACGATATGGCAGTCCTCCCTTTTGGCCAACCAGAATCTTTATAATTATACCTGCCCTGACCTTAGAGTATCGATCAGCGGGCAACTCGCCAAATGGAGACCCACAATCGGGCCATTTTTCAACCTCTGTTGAGTGCTGATAATGCTGTCTCACATTAGTACATGGCCTTTGTGTGTCTTTCACAGTGATCACTCGACATCTGATGCTGTCACATCCCTTAAATAGCCTACTGGGTCCGGTAACAGCACTAAACGTGAAAAATGCTAATGCATTTTACCTGTCACAGAGGAGTCCAACATTCCGGAATCAATTTAAATACCTGATGATGGTGTGTACATGTATGATGTTACATGGACATCTGTTTGTGTCTTGTGAGTGGTTCACATTGTTTGTCAGGCTGTGTACCTGCATGTATTGCAAAGAAGAGCAACATAAATGGTGACAGGTTCGTTGATCTGTGGAAGTGTCAATGAAATGCTGAAAAATTCAAATTGACAGACTATTGAAGAGTATCATGCAAAAGCCTACCTACCAAATTAAAAAAAAAGAAAAGTGTTAAGTAAGGTATCTAGGAATATACTACAGCGTTTTGTGTATTCCTCCTGTAAGGACTTGGAAAAAACATTACACAAATTGCGCTGCACACACAAGCTCTTGAGCAGTCATTCTTCTTGTGCAAATGGGAAAAGGGGGAAACTTTAATATTACAAGGGTGAGTCAAATGAAAACCTTAAATTTGTATTAACAAATCAAAATTTCGCGCCATTATCCTGTAAGTTGGTAAGTGGGCTACAAACAGCATGCAGAATGACCTGTAGGTGGCAGCATAGTACAGATGCACTCATACAGTCACAGTTTCAGTATAAAGATGGTCACCCCACTTTCGACTTGCACCAGGAACAGCATTCTGTTATTCGGTTTTTGCATAGTGAAGGTGTGAAACCTATTGAAATTCATCGATGAATGAAGGTTCAGTACGGTGATGCATGTTTGTCACAGCAGCAATTCTATGAATGGAGTAGGAAGTTCGCTCCTCATCCAGGCCAGGCACAACGAGTTGTGACTCCACAGAACATTGCAGAAGTTGAAGCCATAGTGAAGGAAAACCGCTGAGTGACACTGAATGACATTGCAGCATGTTTACAGATTAGTCATGGGTCAGCACATCACATTGTGCATGATGTGCTCCAGTTTCACAAAGTGTCTGCAAGATGGGTGCCATGGCAGCTGACTCCTGAAATGAGAGAACGACTTGTTGATGCTTGTGAAGTGCTTCTTCGGTGCTTTGAATGAGAGGGTGATGACTTCCTTGCAAGAATTGGTACTG
Source organism: Schistocerca gregaria (assembly GCF_023897955.1). Classification (NCBI taxonomy): domain Eukaryota; kingdom Metazoa; phylum Arthropoda; class Insecta; order Orthoptera; family Acrididae; genus Schistocerca; species Schistocerca gregaria. The sequence goes on from NC_064929.1 coordinate 151,068,714, forward strand.
GGGACGAAACCTGGGTTCTCTTCCACCAGCCACTCCCTCATCCACCATACTCATCAGACTTTGCTCCAAGTGATTTCCATATGTTTGGACCACTCAAAGACACAGTGGGAAGAAAGAAGTTCTGTTCTGACGAAGAGGTACGCCACACGGTGCATGAGTGGTTGCGCGGACTACCAAAAGAATTTTTTTTCTAAAGGAATTTATGCACTTTGTAAGTGCTGGAGAACTTGCATTGAGTGTGGGGGAGATTATGTTGAAAAGTGATACAGCTTTGTATCACTTCTGCACAATAAATAAATTTTTTAAAAAATTTTAGGTTTTAATTGGACTCACCCTCATAAGCACAATCTGCCATGAATTGAACACTGGTTTGCACACTGTGGCTGTATATGTAGTTTTAGAATAGGTACAGTCTGTTCTACTGAGTACACTCCTTAGTAACCAGATGAAAATGGTGTTCATTCTACTCTTCCAGTTGTTAATTTACTGTTGCATGCCAGTTGTCATATCGAACAATGTCTTTAAAGATATAAAATAAGTAATTGGGGTAGTGTATACAGTCAATTGCAAGACACACTTCTGTCCCCTCTGTACTTACGAACTGTTTATCTTTATGCAAGCAGTTTTCAACATATATATGATATTAGAAAAAAGATAAATTTGTCTCACTGTCTTGCACATTAAAAACTCTGAACACCACATTCCGCAGCATGTGGTTATGAAAATTTATAATAGATTTTAGGTAAAAACATTGACAGTACGGAATTAGATTTGCTGAAAGAAAATAACGTGTCAACCTTGTGCAAAAATTTGGCTATTCAGTTACAGAATCGTTAAAAGGTCATAAATCGTTCTTTGTAGAGTAATGTGATAAACTTTTACAAATGTTGTAAATTAAGACTTTTTTTTTTTTTTTACACATTGTATGTCTTAATGTATTACTTACATTGGTGAGTCTTCTGTACATTAAACCAATGACTTGTGCAATGAGATAATAAAATTATGATTTTGGTGAGCTTAAGAAACTTCTGCAAACCATTCTATCTATGTACAATGTAAACTTCAGGTCAAATGTTTTGTGGTCCATAATTGGACTACACAAGTGCTTCCTTGCTTCCCTGCATAATTTGTCAAGGGTGCATTTACTGGGGCAAGTGGGACGGGTCATGAGGTGTTCCGTACCCTGATATTCGTCAATCACATCTGTCATCGTATTCACCTGTAAGGCTGCACTCGATACGATCTGCTTTCACTGGTGCTGTGCTCACTCTGATGCAGTTCAGACCTTTCCAAATCTTCCATCTGGAGTTCTCTGCACTAGGTATCTCCTGTAGTGGATAATAGTTGTTCAGGGGATTGAGTTCTTCTTTCAGGAAACTTTTGCAGGATTCAAGTTTTCCATGTTCGCTGGAAGCTCCAAATGAGTGGTGGCATCGAAGGTACGTTTAAGCTTCAGTATGTTCGTAATCAGCTCTTTGCCAGTTGGGGTCTGTAAGTCTAACCACTTTATAAGTTTATCGCACAGCATGGGTTTCGTGCTACCTGTTATGAGGTGGCATTTGTCGTTTAAGCTTAACCTTTACAAATGAATGGCCATCCTCAATCAAAAGGTCAGTCTGGACACCAGTGCTTTACTAAGCAAGGTGCTCATGAGAGGTGATACGTTGTTTTTCTTTGTAATTTGCAGTGACTTACCCAGACAGAGAATGTCCCAGAATGTATTTTGAACTCCAGGCCACAGTGCAGCTTGATGCTTTTCACAGATACAGTTGTTTGTTAGAGGTGAAAGAAGCAATAAATCCCTGGACCAGTTGAGGTCTGGACGTCAGATCTTTGCATTTGTAATATAACACTTACCCACCGAGCCACATATATCTCATGTTAAAACCATCTTATGAAAGTTCGATATCTGAGTGTTTAGTAGAACTTCGGTGGTTAAAATGTCATGTGTATAAGAAATTGAAAAAGAACGTGACTGGGCCTAACAAACCGGAAGCTTTTACTTTCAATGATAATAGCAACAAAGTCTGCAGACTTACGTAATACAGGGTGTTTCAAAATGAATGTACGGGTTTTAAGGCTTGGTAGCATCTATTACATTCACCTTACAGTTATAAATAATACATCAAATGAAAGAGCACCTCAGATTTGTTTGTATACCCATGCACAAAGGGAAGAGTATGGAACGACCAAGAAGGAATGAAAAAAAATCATGAACGAGTGAGAGTCTATCACGCGTATTCCCAAGAAATCAGTTTGTCCTTGTCGTTCGCAGTTGTTATAAGCTCTAAAGCCTACAGACTTCGGTTTACGTGCCAACTTCACAAATGAAATTTTTCTGCATGAGATGATTTTCTGGATCGTGTTGTCTTGAGTCGTGACTCGACATTTCACCTAAATGGAAATGTGAACACACACAATGTGTGTATCTGTGGGTCAGAAAATCCTCACGAGATGGTGTAGTTGCAACGAGATTCCTCAACTTTTTCAGTGAACTAACTGTAACTGGTGTTTCTCATCTTGGTGCTCTAGAACTATGACTCTTTCTCAACTGGAAGAAGTTGAACACAAAATTTTATTTGGCAGCAAAATGGTGCGCCATCTCACTGGCATAACTCAGCACGTGACTGGTTAAATGACATTGTACCCGACCACTGGATGACAGAGCTCGTTTTATTTGATCTTCATGTTCACACATGTTCTTACCCCATGCACTTGGGGGTTTATAAAGGACGATTTGTACATGTCTCCGCTACCAGCTGATCTCTCCGACTTCCGAAACAGCATCATTGCAACAATTGGTATAGACACAGAGATCAAGGTTTTGGAAGAACTCGCCTATCAACTTGATGTGTGATGATGGTTCTGACATTGAACACCTTTAAGAAAAACTGTTAAATTGCTCTTTCACTTGATTATTATTGATAATTGTAAGTTAAATATAATAAATGTTACAAATCCTTAAAACCTGTACATCCATAGTTTTTTCTTTATTGGGAACCAACATTGGAATGATTTACTCCTTTTCAACTTCTGTTAGTACCCACCTTCTTATCAAAATAATTCTCTCTTCCACATGCTTGTCTGCCTCTCACTCTCTTTAACTCCCCTCAAGCCTTGTCTGAAAGTTTATCCAAGATCTGCACGTAGGTGCAAGCCAGTTTACTTCTTAAAGTAGTCCATGATGTTGCTCTGGTTCTGAGAGTAGTATACATTTTTCACATGGCATTTTGAATTTTTCTTTCAGTAATTTATCTCACATAACCCTAGGACACCCAAGCCTTTTCTAACTTGGATGCGTAAGGGGGGGGGGGGGAGGGGGGGGGGGTGGTTCGGTGAGCCCACAGTACAAAAATCCCCCCAGCCCACATAATCTAGAAGAATATCAACACATTGCAGTATGGTATGGTGCCTGCACATTCACATTTGCTCTCACAATTTCGATGTCACTTGTATACTAGAAGCTGGGTTCACATGCATTGAGCTTCAGACACTAATTCAAATTTCTCTCATTGACACCTTAAAAACTAGTTGGAGCCATTGTCAGTGCGGAGTTGTTAGTTGTGGTACTACTGTTATCGATTCAGCTATGCCTTGGTCCTTTGGCCATATAATAGCAGACACGTTAAGAGGTAAGAACGTATTCGTGATGAGACCACTGTCAGATATGAGAATCATCTAATCAGGATGTGAAGAGACATTATCAAGCAGTAGACTTGCATTCTGTAGCAGCTCGTTCTCTTCTAGAGATCATCGAACTTGGGATACAAAATGTGCTTAGAACCAGTTTTTAAAAATTTCACTATCCATCTGTGCTCCTTTATGACTGTTTAATCCAAAGGAAGATCCTTAGCTGTGATATCATTGAGTGCTCTTCCCCCCCCCCCCCCACCCCCCCTGTCAGTACTAGTTTCACTTTGTGGTTCCCAGAAGCTTAAGGGTACACAAAATAGTAATGCTTTTTTAGACAGCGTATATCCAGGAGCATGAACTTCGCTTTTAAAAGCAAGGATACTGTTGGTAGATATTTCCAATTTAGTAAGGGTGATATTCTCTCTGTCTACAAATTTTTGGAACTCATCTTTGAAGGAATGAGCTGAACTAAGGAACTCTCCTTCCACAGTAAGCTTGCAAATCTCATGATGTCATATGAATCTGGTCAGCCATACTGATGGGGCATTAAATTTGCCCTCGACCCCTAGAGCTTCGTGAAAAAAGCTTGTTTGGTATATATGAAACAATGGTACCTTCTTGTTTTTGGCTAAAAAGTTGAAAAGGAGCAGCATTTAACTCATCAAATGTAAATCCCTTAATGCTTTTTCGTGTGGATGGTCCAGAATTAGAATCGCATTTCCTGACAAAATCCTGCATTTTCTGCATATTCATTTTGATGTCCCAAACAGTCTGCATTTCAACACCATAATGAGCACTTGCAGCAGTTTCTCCCTTTTCAAATCTTTCAGTTAATTCTAATTTTTGTTCAAAGGTCAACACGTTTGTTTCGTTTCTCCGCCATCTCCTTTACAAACGTTTTTTTTTAAACTAGATTTGTCGACACTTGCATGCCAATTAAAATCAGAAAACAGAGTTTATTTCTGATTTATGTAGAATGTGATGGGCAATAACAATTGAACTGGTACTCTAATGTCAGATTGTCATTTAAACAATGGAAATGGTTCTTATGGTCATGCTGTGTCTTGTTTATTCCTGTTTGCCAGAAAAAAAAAATCACACACACACACACACACATTCTCATTTTCCAACCATTATTATTATTATTATTATTATTATTATTATTTGCTATTGTCGCTGGCCAGTGTGGCTGTGCGGTTCTGGGCGCTTCAGTCTGGAACCGCGTGTCTGCTACGGTCGCAGGTTCGAATCCTGCCTTTGGTATGGATGTGTGTGGTGTCCTTAGGTTAGTTAGGTTTAAGTAGTTCTAAGTTCTAGGGGACTGATGACCACAGGTGTTAAGTCTCATAGTGCTCAGAGCCAGTATTATTTGCTATTGTCCTTATAACAGTGTCTCAGGTTCAGTTGCATAAATAGCTGCACCACAAGCACACATAGAAACTGAGGAATGTGGTTAAAAAAAAATAATAATTGCAATAGATTCTGTCAATCATAGGAGCTGAAGGCCACAGTCTAGTCACGATAAATTTAAAAAAAAATAGGAATGACTGTACTTGGAATTACTGTTATGGCTCATAGATTGTGTGATGAACCCTATTGTGCTGCTAGTGACCATTGGTTTATAAAGATCTTTGATTTGTGCATTACTACTATCACCCCTGCGTTTTAAACTTTGAACAGAGAGTCTTCTTTTTCTAAACTGTTGTTTTTGTTTTTATAATTTTCAGTTACCAAACTGAGCTTATTTTACACAACTTCTTGATTAACATATGCCTTTTCTTTGCAGGGAATGTTCAACCCAGATGACTTCAAGTAAAATCATTGCATTGCAGATGCCAGATGGAATAATTTACATTTTACCTTATGTAATTAAATGTATCTGCCTTGTATTGCTTAAAATTAATTAAGCATATACTATATTTAAGGCTCAAATGAAAATGGTGTTGGATAAATAGCTAATTAGAATATCAAACACATTCCAGTCTTGTAGTGTGACTGTTGTACAGTCCTGTGTAAATACATTATTTATTGTGGGATCGACAAAAAGAAACACTGTTTAAATTGAAAAGCTTGGGACCTGTGTTGTGATAAGGGTTGTAACTCTCCTACCCACAGTATTATAGTATGATTTGGAAATAAGTTGATTGTATCATGTGTCACAATATGGAATTCTATAGGTAGCAGACAGTAACAATTCACAAAATATGTTAATATCTTGTTAACACTTCTTGAATGCTTTGTTGAACATGATTTAAAGTTGAATGGTTCATTTATGTAGAAATATAAAGCTACAGTTCTTATACTTTGTTTACTGAAGCTAAGCAGTTATTTTTACATTATTGTTATTATTATTATTATTATTATTATTATTATTATTATTATTATTATGATCATTGATATTTGTTGGACATCCTATGCAGCCTACATAATATTATGTAAATCGTACGTTTGATGATTGCAACAAATTAAGACAACAAATCACAACTCGTTGTGGTATTACTTCTGAAGTGACATTGCCACATTATCTTCTGGTTTTGTGATGGCTTTCATAAGTTAAAGATGAAGTAATATGCAAGTATATCACTATCACAGTTATATGCTATGTGCTGATTACACTCAAAGGCCTCTCCTCCTCTTCAGGTAGTATGTGAAATAACCTGTTATGGTACCTATCTTGGGGTACTAGGAGTAGTGAGTGTTTTCTGAGAGCTGGTTACCCCTTTTCTAGGAGGACCAAGAGTTTTCTTTTTTCCAGGGTTATTTCTCTTAGCTGATATGTTCTGGTTATTTAAAGGCACCAGAAAACATACCTTTCATCCTCTCCTGTTGACTACATAATGTACAGCCACTGTATGCCATGTACTGAGCAGAGGTCATGCAATTCGTGTCACCTTGTACGTGGGAGTAGGGTTTGTTAGCAGAGCTGCCTTGAATTCTTCAAGGTCTGATTCGTTTCATCAAATTTCAGTAGACGCTTCTCAGAGTTTTGATTTTGAACAGGTATCGGCAGCCTGAACATACTCTGAAATCCTTTGCTAACCTTTGACATCTTTCAAAGTCATGCAATTGTATTTCTTGATATGATAATAATGTTAATATTAGTGGAAAACTGGTGGCTTCAATTTTTCTTACAAGGAAAATATTTGAGCTCAAGCAAACGCACAATCCTGTGAGGGATCATTGGGAGATCCCTTATTGCACCAGTGATATTTATCTGTGAACCTCTGCAGTTGCTGTGCTAAATTCAATCTCTGCCTGCTGCTATGACAGTAGAGACCACTAGAATAATGAATTGTATATGTGACGTTGCATTTTGTGAAGTTAACTTGTATAACGAAGTGTCAGGTGAGTCGGCAATTAGTAATCAATCCTGCTAATGTATTGCAGTTGGTTGGGATGAAGTTACAGTGAACTTTTCTTTGCGGAGATAGTATTGGTGTGGAAGATGACTCATTCAGATGTTTTCTGGTATCTATTATAGTGCTAATATTTTCATCACTGGTTACAGCGGATAGTATTCTAACACATAACACAGAAATATTATGGTGACATGACAAGTCTGAAAAGAGGCGATGGAAGCAGTGACCTGAACACATACAGTGATTATCATGTCGGGAGGTTTCAATTATATGATAAGCTCCTGAAAAGATACCCTAAACTGAAGGCTATAAGCAATGTTAAAAGCTTACTGGATTATGTGGCAGAGAAAAGAGAGGGCAATACAGTATTTCAAAGAAAATAGTTCGTTGCAGTTCAATATCATCAAGCAATGTGTAATGACGATGTCTGATGAAGTGCGAAAATGTGGTTTTTCCATTAATTCCATTCCACTGATCGCATTTACAATACTGGACAATGGATATAGCCAGAAACTGCGGGTGTACAATCTTTACGTCATTGGGCTTTATTAATAATTTGAAAAAAGTGTTTAAGATGACGTGCTTCAGACCTGAAAAGATGAAGAAGAAATGATTCAAAGAATTCAAACATATGTTGCTAAAATTGATGTGCATATCATGGCAGAAAATATCTAAATGGCTTCTGAACAAAATTGAGCAAAGAAAGCTATCCATGAAAAGGAAGAGGAACGGTATCTTGATGTTGCGATCAGTTAACAGTGCAACACAGCTACACGATGTTGCTGTGTCAATGGATGGATGTTTGGCAGACAAATTATATGTGCTGCCAAGAACTAAATGGAAAGTTTGGACCCTGTGTGTGGGAAGGGGGCGGGGGAGAGGGGGGGGGGGGGGCAGGTGCTCCTCAGATGTTTTTGTAATTGCAGTTGTGAGTGGGAAGATGACAAAAGAAGGAGTGTGGTGTTTTTTACCCCTGTCATTTTTGAATCTACATGTGCTGACAAAGTTGGTAGTCCTGTGTGACACCTCATCTGGACATAAGGATAACAAGTACTGCTGGAAGACTGGAGGAAAAGATATCTAAAAAATCACTCCACCTAAAACCAAAAAATATGCACAACCTCTGGACGTGTATTTCTTCAGCCAAGAGAATAACAGACTTTCTTACATTACGTTCCAGGAATGTGCAGCCAAAATTCTGTGATAGATTTTTTGTCATGAAAGTGCATTCTGTCATTTGAATTTGATTATCTGCAGAAGTATGCTGACCAATTCTTTGTAACATATGACAAAATTGGTGAAGCTATGGACAACTTCAAAAGTTGATATGGCGTTCAGCGCTAAGATTATAGACTGCAGACTGTGCAGTTATGACATGTGATCAACTTGCTTTCCTTCACTGTGCATTTTGTAGGCATTCATATTGATTGAAGCATTTTATTGAAAATCATCACTTGCATTTGTAGTTAAAGATATCTACATTGTTTGCTTCTACATGGCATCTAGAGCACATTTGCAGAGTCTTGGAGAGGAAAAAAAAGACTGTATCTAGCAAATTGAGAGGTATGTAATGGTCTTGTAACCTAAATTTCACACAGATATGGTCATTCAAATGCAAATAATTTCTTTGTTTGTCTCAGTCACAAAAGCAGTTGCTGATTGTCATAACACTCTGATAAAAAGTATGTATGATATAAATTACCTTTCCATGTGGAGTATAGTAAGCAAGTCAAAGAGTGTGATGGTTGTCATGCACAGGTGATGGGATGTTTCTGTGATGGAAATGCAGCCTTATGATGGATGTTGTCTACTACATGTTTGATCCAAAGGTGTGGATGGCAGGGGGGGGGGGGGTGGGGGGGTGGTGATGTCCGGAATTTAAAGAAAAGGGGGGTTGGTAATTTTTTTTTGTTTTTTGTTTTGTTGAAAGGAAAGAAAGAAAAAAGGGTGAATAAAGGTGAAGGGAAGTGGTTCTATTTTTACTGGAATGAACTTATTGATGGACATCACAAAAATTTATTTTACCTATATTTTTTTTTTTTACTCATCGAAGAAGACAACACAACACATATAAAAGAAATCATCACACTAATATTATCCACAGAATGATCGTTTCACAAGACACTTTCTAGCTCGACTGACTCTTAAGACTGAACAAGACTCGACTGACTCTACTCTCTCTCTGGACCACAGCCTCTTCACGTCCCTCTGGACCAGAGATTTCAACTGTGATTAGCACGCCGATTATTTAATTAGTTCTTACAGCCGCTGGGCGCGCGCTTGGCGCGTCATTTAAATGGGGTTGAACGCACACCGCTAGAGGCGTGGGCTAGCGGTGTCTTACAGGTATCGCCACAGGGGTGGGGGGGGGGGGGGGGGATGAGTTGCATGTCAGCCATGATAATGGCTGGGAAGTCTTTTGCAACTGTCCTTTAAATAAAAGTTTCTGATTTAACTTGGTGCATCAAATTTGGAACAAATCCAAAGCTTTCGATGACTGCCTGTATCCCTGGCATCAAAGACTAAATCTAACCTTTGTCAGACTAGAGAGGTTCCATCTTTTATGCCCAGAGGATGACATCTGATGGAGTAGACTACATTATGATGACAGCACGGATAAGGCGGATGCTGAGGTGGCACACTCTGTATCCATGGATTTCATTTGTGCTCCCTGTCTAGCACCAGGTGGTGAAGTCTTCCTACGCGGTTTTTCTTTGTCAAATGCTCATTCCCTGCTAAGTGCACAGCTGGTGTGTCTAGTGAAGATATCACATAGTCTTTCCATATTTTAACGGTTTCCCTAATCAGAGCCCCAATAGTTTGAAGTACAAAGCAAAATCCTCATCTGTTCGGGCATAATCATGTGTTTTTACACTAGACTGTGCTGAGCCATCACTGATTTTTCAAAGTTTCTGTTCTTAAGGTGGCCACAGTCACACAGGAGTGATTAGCTCTGATCCATATAGACCAACTTACGTATCTGCTGCATCATGAGGAATATTATAAAGCATTGAACTGCCCCCTTCCCCCCTTTAAAGAATTAAACTCCCATGTGTAAAGCACCTTCAAACTTTTCATTACTTTAAAAACAAATTAAAGTGTTAGATACTTGATGTTAAGATTATAAGTGAGAAATGTATAGAAAAGGTTTTAAATTACATTCAGTTTGTTGCAAGTCATCAGGAACTCTCATTCTGAAATACTGGATGACTATAGTATGGCTAATTTGTGCACCTTGAGCTACAATGCCTCAAGATATGTACACAGTTTCCAGTTTGTAATAAAATTTTGATTTAAGATTATATATCATAATGAGTAGGTTGACAGCATTTTAAATTCAGTCAAGGATTTTATGAAATACTGAAAATCAATTTTTTGTTACCAATGGAAGCCACTAAATAAGCAGCTTACAAACTGGTGACTGTTTTAACCACTTAGTAATATAGATTGTCTGTTCACAGAACAATTCAGCCAAATAAGCCCAAACAAAATAATGAAGTCTATATTTTGTGTGGTAGTAGTAGCAGTACATTTTTGCCACACTTCCTACCTATCTGTTGTCTACCCCAAATAGATAAGATGAATGCTGGGATGGTCCCTTTGGAAAGTGACAAGTGTCCACATCTTTCCTTATGCATGTCCTATCTCAGCTTGTACTCCATTTCTAACAGCATAGCTGTTCACTTTCACCTTTCTTTCATTTGGTTTTTTCTTTGCACTGAATACCTCTAGAAGTGTTACCAGCTGCCATTACACCATTAACTGTTTGGTGTTAATCTACAGCTGTGCTGGGTTTCAGAAACTTCCAAAAATGACGATTAGTGGCATTCATATAATTGGTGTGCATGTGACACATTGCATTATGTTGACATTGGATTTTTTTCTGATTCTCGGCTGGCTTGCTTGCACTAAGTTAAACAGAGAAATGTTTTAATCTCCACTTCTTCCCTAACCTTACGCCATATATTCGATTTAATTGTGTTTTGTATTGTTTTTTGAACAATGTGTTTGTTAGTGCCGTGTTATTAGTAGGTCTTGGTGGTGGCAGTATATTTTACTTTTACTATTTTTTCCCTGCAAGTCACTGGAGAGTGAACATTTAAATGTGACACATGAAAGTGTTGGAATGCATAAATCTACAAGTTATACTAAAGAATGTAAGTCATTTGCAAACGAGAGGCCACAGACATGTGAGCCTGGTAAGCATTGCAGCTGCAGATTGACCTGTTGTTACAGTGTTCAGGTATTTGAAAGGTCAAATAATGATAGATTTTTAGCAATTTTGCTCCTGCAAAGCCTAAGACTACTACTTGTTATGACTTGAATGATGTATTGTTAGTTTCAAAATATCAAGTAATGTCAGGTGATTTATAGTAAGAAAGAAACTGAATTATTTTCAAGTTTTGTAAAACTTTAAAGCTCCAGAATGGACAAAATGTGTTTTTCTATCTATAATCTGATATCATCTCTTTTGCCCCTGAATGGGTTCATGTAGAACTAGTTTCCATTGTATTGTTTATTTATTTATTCATTTATTATGGAAGTGCTCTTGTAGCATTCAAGATATGCACTCCAATAATATGTACCATGACAAGAAAAGTGTTTCTGAAGAAGACAAATTTGTTAACATCAAATGTAGATTCACATGTTGGGAAGATCTTTTCTGAAGATATGTGGAGTGTCACCTTGTATGGACGTGAAACGTGCACGATAACAGTTCAGACAAAAAAAGACTAGAGGCTTTTGAGAAATGTGGTGCTACAGAAGAATGCTGTTGATTAGAACTGTGGAGAAAAGAAATATGTGGCACGACTTGACTAAGAGAAGGGACTCGTTGATAGGACTCGTTCTGAAAGTCAAGGGATCACCAGTTTAATATTGGAGGAAGTTTTGGGTGTAACATCATAGAGGGAGACAAAGAGCTGAATACAGTAAACAAGCTCAAAAGGAAGTCCATTATCTTTGTTGTTTGGAACACATGAAACAGTCTCTAGACTGAAGATCACAACAACAAATATTTAATTGGATGGATAAAATAAAAAAATATACTCACCAAGTTATTATTAGGAGGCTTTTGGAGCCAGTGGAGTGGATTAGATTGATTTGTGCGAGGGGGGGGGGGGGGGGTGGAAACCAAACACCGAGGTAATCAGTCTTATCGGATTAGGGAAGGAATGACGGGGAGGGAGGCTGGCTGTGCCCTTTCAAAGAAGCCATCCTGGCACTCGCCTGAAGTGATTTAGGGAACTGACAGAAAACCTGAATCAGGATGGATGGATATGGGATTGAACCGTCATCCTCCCGAATGCGAGTCTAGTGTGCTAACCACTGCACCACCTTGCTCGGTTCAGAGGTTTCAGATTGGGAGATAGGTTCAATTCAGTACTTAACCTTTCCTCCAAACCTCTCTCCCAATCCGAAACCTCTGTCCTATCCAAAGACCCCACTTTCAGCCCTACTCCCAGATTCAACCAAACAGCCCTCGTCAAAGATCTACTGTCCTACACTTGTACTCTCTGCTGGATATATCACTTTGCCAAGAAGAAAAATAATCCTAATCCTACTCCTAATAATCCAACTCCCCAAGACATTATCCAAATTGAACCCTGCCTGGAACAGTTCCGACCTTCGTCACAGCGGCAAACCTTCCAGGATTTTCTCACTTCCAGCCTTGCCTCTCAATCCTCCTTGAAAAACCTTAATCCTACTCCCAACATCACCACTGCTGAAGCCCAGGCTATCTATGATCTGAAGGCTGACCGATCCATCGTCATTCTTCCGGCGGACAAGGGTTCCACGACCGTGGTACTTGATCATCGGCAGTATGTGGCTGAGGGACTGCGTCGGCTTTAAGACAACACTACATACAAAGTTTGCCAAGGTAATCCCATTCCTGATGTCCAGGCGGAGCTTCAAGGAATCCTCAGAACCTTAGGCCCCCCTACAAAACCTTTCACCTGACTCCATCAAACTCCTGACCCCACAGACACCCTGCACCCCTACCTTCCACCTACTTCCTAAAATTCACAAACACAATCATCCCGGCCGCCCCATTGTAGCTGGTTACCAAGCCTCCACAGAACGTATCTCTGCCTACGTAGATCAACACCTTCAACCCATTACATGCAGTCTCCCATCCTTCATCAAAGACACCAACCACGTTCTCGAACGCCTGGAATCCATACCCAATCTGTTGCCCCAGAAACCATCTTTGTAATGATTGATGCCACTTCCCTATACACAAATATTCCGCACGTCCAGGGCCTCGCTGCGATGGAGCACCTCCTTTCACGCCGATCACCTGCCACCCTACTTAAAACCTCTTTCCTCATTACCTTAGCCAGCTTCATCCTGACTCCCAACTTCTTCACTTTCCAAGGCCAGACATACCAACAATTAATGGGTACCAGGATGGCCCCCTCATACGCCAACCTATTTATGGGTCGCTTAGAGGGAGCCTTCTTGGATACCCAGGCCTGCCAGCCCAAAGTTTGGTACAGATTTATCGATGACATCTTCATGATCTGGACTCACAGTGAGGAACTACTCCACAATTTCCTCTCCAACCTCAACTCCTTTGGTTCCATCAGATTCACCTGGTCCTACTCCAAATCCCATGCCACTTTCTTTGACGTTGACCTCCATATGTCCAATGGCCAGCTTCATACATCCGTTCACATCAAACCCACCAACAAGCAACAGTACCTCCATTATGACAGCTGCCACCCATTCCATATAAAACGGTCCATTGCCTACAGCCTAGGTCTTTGTGACAGACGAATCTGCTTCAGTCCTGAATCCCTGAACCATTACACCAACAACCTGAAAACAGCTTTCGCATCCCCCAACTACCCTCCCGACCTGTACAGAAGCAAATAATCGGAGCCAATTCCTCATCCCCTCAAACTCAGAACCTCCCACAGAAGAACCCCAAAAGTGCCGCACTTGTGACAGGATACTTTACGTGACTGAATCAGACTCTGAATGTGGCTCTTCAGCAGGGATACGACTTCCTCAAATCCTACCCTGAAATGAGATCCATCCTTCACGAAATCCTCCCCACTCCACCAAGAGTGTCTTTCCGCCGTCCACCTAACCTTCATAACCTCTTGGTTTGTCCCTATGAAATCCCCAAACCACCTTCCCTACCCTCTGGCTCCTACGCCTGTAGCCGCCCCCGGTGTAAAGCCTGTCCCATGCACCCTCCCACATCACTTACTCCAGTCCTGTAACCCAGAAGGTGTACACTATCAAAGGCAGAGCCCATGTGTGAAAGCACCTACGTGATTTACCAACTGACCTGCCTACACTGTGATGCTTTCTGTGTAGGAATGACCAGCAACAAACTGTCCATTCACATGAATGGACACAGGCAGACAGTGTTTGTTGGTAATGAGGATCACCCTGTGGCTAAACATGCCTTGGTGCACGGCCAGCACATCTTGGCACAGTGTTACACTGTCCAGGTTATCTGGACACTTCCCACCAACACCAACCTATGAGAACTCCGGAGATGGGAACTTGCCCTTCAATATATCCTCTCTTTTCGTTACCCATCAGGCCTCAACCTCCGCTAATTTCAAGTTGCCACTCGCTCATACCTCACCTGTCTTTCAACAACATCTTTGCGTCTCTACTTCCGCCTCGACTGACATCTTTGCCCAAACTCTTTGCCTTTACATATGTCCGCATTTGTCTGTATATGTGCAGATGGATGTGTGTGTGTGTGTGTGTGTGTGTGTGTGTGTGTGTGTGTGTGTGTGTGTGTGTGTGTGTGGGCGCGCGCGTGCGTGTGCGTGCAAGTGTATACCTGTCCTTTTTTCCCCCTAAGGTAAGTCTTTCTGCTCCCGGGATTGGAATGACTCCTTACCCTCTCCCTTAAAACCCACATCCTTTAGTCTTTCTCCCTCTTTCCTGATGAAGCAACCGCAGGTTGCGAAAGCTTGAATTTTGTGTGTGTTTGTTTGTGTGTCTATCAACATACCAACGCTTTCGTTTGGTAAGTTAAATCATCTTTGTGTTTAGATATATTTTTCCCACGTGGAATGTTTCCTTGTATTGTATTCATAACTGTAAGTTAAGTTACAATGATTCTTACTGTTTTAAACAAGTAAGTATTAAAAAAGACTTATTAATCATAATAAGAGCACCACTGCCACAACATTGACTGACGTGTTTAATGTACACATTAATGTGACCACCTGTGGGAAGCCTGATTAACCACCTTATGCAGTGGGGACCACTGCAAGACATGACATGTAGAAAAGTCAGTGAAGTTCTGGAAGGTAAGGTACTGGCAGGGATGTGGAGCCATGCCAACTGTAGTGCCCTGGCCTGCTACACTGGGTGTTTCAGTTGTAGATATGTGGTGTGAAAGCCAGATCGAAGTGGTCCCACAGATTCTCCTTTGAGTTTAAGGGGAGTTAGAACAGAAAATTTTTTTTTCACTTTTTTGGATTTTTATCTCATTATAAAATTTGCAATTTTTAAATATAATTACACAGGTTGAAAATGTTAATTTTTATGTGCATTACTGAAAGATCTAATAAAATTGGTAATTTTTTTTATATAGAAGGCTGTGGACTGCTGTGTTATAAAGGTTAAATTACATGTTTGTGTTGGTAGCACTGTCGAAAATAGTATCATATCATTTCACAGTATAAACGTACATTTTATGTTCAAGTGCTAATGTATTTCTGACGAAAACATGATGAATAGATTGGTAAATCTCTCAAAAAGTAAACTAGGACACCAAAATGAAGTGTTTTTAAGAAACTTGGGTTTCATGAAAGTAGATTTTTGATATAGGGAAACGTGTTCAACATGTGGCGTGTGAAGTTACAGACAGCAAACTCATCAGTATCTAGAGAAACACCCATTAGTGCTTCGAAGATTAAAATAAAACATTGTGATACACAGTTTTCTCAAAATGAAAGTGATGTAAATAGTAGGCGAGGTTATATTCTTATAGATTTACACATACTAACAAGGGTGTTAGGTGAATGCATGGGTTGTAAAATGTGGAGGGCCAATAAACATGAAGACAGTGAGGTATCAAATGAACTATCCAGGAAACTTATCATTAATGGTGCCAGTTGTAAATATACTCATTCATTTTGGAATTATAAGTGCAAAGATAATTATGTTGAAGTAAACGTTACATGGTGCTATGGATTGAGAGCTAATGGCAAAGGACACACTGCAGCAGAAACAATGTGCGCCACCATGAATATGCCACACCCACTGTGTAACACTGACAAGTATGCAGGATTTATTGGAGCTGCTGTGGAATCTGTTGCATATGAGTCAATGAAGTGTGCTGTAAATGAAGCTATTCAAATAAAAGATGGTATGACTGACATACCAGGAGCTTTTGATGGCACTGGGCAGAAGTGCGGCTACAGTCGAAGAATTCTGTTGCTACGGTGGCCAGTGTGGATACTGGAAAGGTAACAGATTTCCAGATTTAAAGCAAACAATGTTATAAGTGAAAAATCAAGGAATGAAGGTCATATCTGTGGTAGAAATTGTGAAGGAACAAGTGGTGATATGGAGGCCTTGGCAGCTATTGAAATTTTTATTCGATTTTTGAACAAAAGGGATGTGTGTTACACTAAGTTCTTAGGTGATGGAGACTCAAGCATTGTAGTAGTTGCTCAGCGTTATGGTGAGATTATCACAAAACTGAAATGTGTTGGTCATGTCCAGAAGAGAAGCTGAAACAAAGTTTGAGAGACAAACCTTCTGATGGTAAAACCGTGAGCCAGGCTGACAGACAAAATGATTGCTGAACTATAGCAGTATTATGGGATGGCCATCAGAAATAATACTGAGGATTTGTTGAAAATGAAGCAGGCAATATGGGCTACATTCTTTCAGACTGGCAACTGATGAAAAACTAGTACACTACCATTTCCCTCCTGGACCCGATTCATGGTGCAATTACAGCAATGCCCAGTACTCACAGTGCATACAGACATATACATTCCATCCAAGCAGGAGTCGTGGATTATCATAAAACGTATTTATGGAGAGCTGGCAAATCCCAAATTACTGAAGAAGGGTCTGCATGGTGAGAGTCAAAATCCAAATGAGTTCTTCAATAAGCTTATGTGGACTTGCTTACCAAAAAATGTTTGTTTGAAATAAGACACTAAAGTGGGGGGGGGGGGGGGGGGGGAGGGAGGGGAGGGCAGTGCTGCTGTTATTGCTTTTAATGTTTGCAACATTGGTAGGGTGAAAGTGATACAACATATAGGAATTAATCCTGGAGCAAACTGCATCAGAGAACTTGAACAGATGGACAAGGTTCACATTGGTAAAGCACAGTATGCAGCACAATTGGCCACTAAGGAGTACAGAAAGAAGAAAAAACTTGGAAAAAGATGATATACAGTATGGTGCGGGTTGCTTCTGAGTGACTTAAAATAAAAAATTAACCATATATTAAGTGAGTTACAGTGTTTTGAAACTTTAGAAGCCATTCCTGAAAAATTTACATTTTCTGTTGCATTTTTCCTTATATCTCAGAAACCACTTCGAGTAGATTATTCAAATTTTCAGGGAGTAATAACATACATACCCTGAGTCTACTGAACTAAAATAAGAACATAATGTTATGTATAATTAAAATTATGTAGGATAACATACAAAAAAAGTACAAAATTTTTAACTGTGTAATTAAAAAATTGTATTTCCGAAAGCAGTGGCTAAAATGAATTTAATGTACTTCAGTAGACTCGGAACATATTGTTTAATGTCCTGTAAAAGTTTCATGTCAATGGCTACAGCTGTTCCTGAAATAAGGGAAGCAAAGTCACTAAATGTAACACTGTCGAGATAGGGAGTTCCAACTCCTCTTGAATCCTGGGATCTTGGTCACTAGGGGAGTACGCTGAACTCGTTCTGGTGCTCTTCGGACCTCGCACATACACCGAGAGCTGCATGACACATCGCATTGTCCAGCAAATAGGTGCCATCGCGCCAAGGCAAAACAAACTGCATGTGGGGGTGATGGTCCAGAAGGATACATACATTCTTATGTTGATCCATTGCACCTTTCAGAATGACGAGATCACCCAGCGAATGCAACAAAAAAAAGTTTCCCAGGCCATAATGCTCCTCCCTCCGATGATTATTGCAGCATGAACCTGTTGGAGGCCCACATGCATCACATTTACTGAACAGTCATTGAAGAGACACTGTTGGTAGCCCCTTGGTTCATATGGGTGATCAGTTGCACATATATTTGTCCATAAACATCTCTGCAGCTATCATTCATCCTTGTCATCTATGGCTCGTGGTGCCACAGTTGCCTCGGCGCCAGTTTTGGATGTGTCGTTTTGCCTTGTACGGTGTACTTTAACTGCGGTGGCACGCAAACAGTTTACATACATAGCCACTTAGGAAATGCTTCCACCTGTGGTCCGAAAGCCAATGATTGTGCACTTTTGGGTGTCAGATAAACTGCCCTGTCGTCCGTGTCCCTCCGACATACTTTATATACCCTCCACAGCTAGTGCTGTCACTTTCCGTTAAACCCTTGTGGGACGATGGGTAGCCCCTTTGTTTATTGCAATTTCATCTCCTGCTTCAGAATGTCTTTACCCTCTTCGTCCTCCTTCTCGTGCACTTCTTCTGAGATCTTCAGGATCCTCTATGCTGCACTGATAATGCTCTCTCTTTGTTCCTTGCCTTCTTCCCAGTCTCCCACCAACTCCGAAGTCCCACAGTCCGGCCACAGAGGAGCATTCCCCTCGTAACTCAGTACCATCCGGGACTGGTGCAACTGAATTACATTCTCCGCCAAGGTTTCGATTACCTCTTGTCGTGCCCTGAAATGAGAAATGTCCTACCCCCTACCCACTATCCTTCCCACCCCTCCTACCGTGGTATTCTGCCGTCCACCGAACTTACGCAATATACTCATCCATCCTTACACAGCCCCTGCTCCCAATTCCTTATCTCATGGCTCATACCCCTGTAATAGACCTAGATGCAAGATCTGTCCCTCACATCCTTCTACCACCACCTACTCCAGTCCAGTCACTAACATTACCTATCACATCAAAGGCAGGACTACCTGTGAAACCAGTCATGTGATTTACAAGCTAAGGTGCAACCACTGTGCTGCATTCTACGTAGGCATGATGACCAACAAGCTGTCTGTCTGCATGAATGGCCACCGACAAACTGTGGCCAAAAGACAAGTGGACCACCGTGTAGCTGAACATGCTGCCAAACATGATATGCCTCATCTCAATGACTGCTTCACAGCCTGTGCCATATGGATCCTTCCCACCAACACCAGCTTTTCTGAATTGCGCAGGTGGGAACTTTCCCTGCTATACATCCTACGTTCCCATAACCCTCCTGGCCTCAACCTTCGTTAGTCACTGTCCTCACCCACCCAGCCCCCTCCTTGATCCCATTCCAGCACTACACAGCTGTCATTTCACCGCCGCACCCAAGTCTTTCAATTCCTTTTATTTTTATTTCTCTCCTTTCCACTACTTACCCCCTTCCCCCACCGCACCTTCTCTCCTACCCTCCGTCTAAACTGCAACACTTCACTGTCCACCACTCCCACCATACTGTCCCTCCCCCTCCCAGTGTCCTCCTTACCCCCACCTTACCAGTCGCTACTCCCATCACACACTGGTGCTGCTGCTCACAGTGTAGTTTCAGCTCTCTGAGACTGCAGACGTGTGCGCAAGTTGCGCTTGCGTGGTGTGTGTGTGTGTGTGTGTGTGTGTGTGTGTTGCTGACAAAGGCCCAAATGGCCAAAACTGTGATTGTGTGAATCTTTTTATTGTGCCTATTGCAGCTCAGCATCTCCACTATATGGTGAGTAGCAACTGTCCTTCTCTTATTGTTACATTCCAACCTGGATTTTCCATTGTTTGATTGTTGTGCGCCTTTCCCTCATTTAGCTCTGGTGTTGCACTCAGTGTGTACATGCTTCTCCAATTTTCCTTCCCTCCCACATTAATCCCCAGTTCCAACCAACTTTTTCAGAGTTCAACAATTAGTTGGTTCCTCTCTTTCCTCTTATCCTGCCCATTGTCTACCATACTGCTTTGCTCTATATGCCCATATTCATTCTGGTAACACATCCTGCATATCTTGCCCTAGTCAGTGCTTTTTTCTCCTGATACCGTCGTTTTACTCTGGTACAGTTCTTCTCTATGTCTTCACATCTGTGTTTCATAATCTCTTTCAAGGCCCGTATTGTCCTTAGTAATTTTCCCTCTTCTTTCTCTACTATTTGTGTACCATGACTTCCTACTGTTTTTGTCCCAGCCACATATAGGACTGCATTTGTCACCACTGCATTATGGTGTCTGGTCTGTGCTTCTATAGCTATATTATTTCTATTGTATACATTGTGGGTCACACAGAAAGCCGATTTCCTCCTCCTCCTCCTCCTTCTTCATATGATTTCCTTACTTCTCCTGTTCATTTCTGTTATATACTATCCTAGGTATTTAAATTTCCCACCTTCTGCACAGTGCTGAGAAGTCCTTCGTGTGCGACACAAACTCTTCAGACAGGGCTCCTGTGAATCTTACTGTTGCCTTTGTTTGTCAAAATTCCAGTTATCGGTAGTCATGTCTAGTCTGTCTTTCAGAATCCTTCAAACGGTAAGAATGTCATAGGAGTTGTATGCCTTCGTGAAGTCCACAAAATTACCATTGTCTTTCTTCTTTTAAGCCCTGTGTTCTGTTAGTCGTTTAGGGTAAAGATCTGTTCTGTGAATACACTTCCCTACTTTAAGTTCTTCTTCTACCTTCAAGAGAAGTTTCAACAGCATCTTGTAGCTGACATGTAGTACCAATACTTCCATCTCTTCTGTTTGTACTCTTACGGATTGACACTAAGATCATATTGCTCCTCCCATCTTTGTCCTCCAAATTTAGCAGTACACTGTATTGTATTATGTAATCGCATCTTCTAATAGAAAAGTGAGCAAAAGCTTAAATTTGTTCGACATTTGTCATTTACCTCATTGAAATTTCAGTCATTTTACAGTAGAACAGAAATTATATTATAAGCATGCACAAAAGTCTTTCAGACCAAAAAAATTGAAATATCTTTATGCCAGAAAGAAGGACAACAGAAAATTAACTGCATACATAGAACTTTAATCTTAGATATCCTACTGTCAAACATTAGTAAACTGGGTGAAGGTGAATCCAAAGAAGCAGCTTCAGTAGTATTAGCAGCACAAGACGTAGTAGGGTTTGAATACCAGCCAGTGGAAAAATGTCTAGATGACTGGAATCCAATAAGTGTGGTTAACAGTGTCCGCTACTGAGGGATGTGTTTACCTGTGACAAAGAAACTGGAGTGCCCTCTTCCTGCTGCTAAGCTCTGTAATGTTTCAGAAAATTGTGTGGCAGTTTTTGAGGGCAGTATATTCACACTAAACCAATGACCTCGCTGAGTGGATTGACACGAGTGCTTGAACGATACAGATATTTGGAACTGTAGGTACCATCACAACAGAAGGGTGTCTGTGGAGAGACCAAACTAACCTCTGATCCTGAAGAGGGGCAGGAGCCTTTTCAGCAGTTGCAGGCACGTCAGTCTCGACGATTGCTTGCCATGGCCTTGTAACATTAGCTCATACGGTCTTGCTGTGCTGGTAATGTGAATGGCTGAAAGCAAGGGGAAACTACAGCAATCAATTTTCCCAGGGGTATTCTGGCTTAATGATTTTGGGATTCCAGAGATAAAATAGTCATGTGTTCGGTTTTCTGGGTGGGAAGTACCTGGGAGGATGTCATCAAGAACAAACAAACACTTTCTGCATGTGGAATGTGGACTGTCAGATCCCCTTCATTGGGCAAGTAAGTTAGATAATTTAAAAAAAGAAACTGGTGGATTGAAGTTAGATATGGTGGCAGGAAGAAGAAACAACAGGTGAGCTCACAGATACAAACACAAAATCAAATAGGAGTAATGTGTTAGAAGATGTAATAATGAAAAAGAACATAAGAATGTGTTAAGCTGCTATGGACAATGTAGTGAATGCATTATTGCAGCAGAGGTAAGCATAAAGCCAGCATCCACCACAGAACTAAAAGTTCCTACAATCTCGACTCTCCTGTTGCAACAGTTATTTTAACTACTGCAGTAGTATACTGCAACATGAATCAAGTCAGTAAGTTATCAATAAAATAATGCAATCTTTCTGAATCACAAGAAAATTAAACAATTACCATCACTCATCCACTGTGCATGCAGGCTAAGGTGGATACAACACAGATGTGGTGATAGTGATAGAATGAGGTGGGAGATGGGTAATAATCACTTTGCTCTGTGGAATAAATATACCAGCCCTTATGCACCAAGCACAACTTCACTCTTAACAATCTCTTGTGAATGCATAATCAACTCACCCAACAGCAACAGCAGTCCTCTTCGTCATCTGGCATAGTTTGTAAATGTACAGCCATTTAGTAGGGAAGTATCAGATCAGAACATGAACAGGACAGAGAACAAAAGCAAACTCGTTGTCGCTTGGGATTAAATCAACTGGCTCGCTGTTCCCACGGGAGAAAATGGCCACAGGTGCTGTGTTTACCTTGCTGGCAGTGCCCTCACTGGATTTAGATGTAAAGACACTTGTTAATAATGCTGTATCTTTAATTGATATGTCTAGTTGTTTTTCAAGTGAGACATTTTAATTGTGGTGGGAATATAGAGCTAGTTAGGAGAAGGAAAAATACACCGGTATCCAGAATTATGGCAACAAACCACTATTTCCCCATTCTGTGTCTAATTCACAATATAATAATACAAACTGTCAACAGATGTCCATAAGACTGTTTTCTGCATGGGATATTGCCTTTTGGTCAACAGAAAATCATGCCACCGATGATGTTGGGCACCTATTGAACAGAGCAGTGTTTGCCTGGTAGTCACACACACAGTTGCTGTGTACACAGTCACAGACAGTGGAGTATGGCACAAAGAAGATTCCTATCAGATTCTCTGCGGGGGAAGGCAGTAGGAAGAATGGAAGCAGGACAGTTGCAAACTCATGTGACCCAATGGCTTAAGGTGGATCGTTCTGTTGTTTCTCGGATGTGACGACAGTTTAAAGGGATCAAAACTGTGTCCCGAAGGGCAGGGCAAGACACGAGCAACATCAGTAAGAGAGAACCGTTATTCGGCTGTAAGGGCATGACGCTACCGCCTTAGTAGTGCGCAGCAACTGGCATCTGATCTCACAGTGTCCACTGAAAATATTGTATCTAGGCAAACGGTGCAGAGAAGGCTTCGACAGAGTGGGCTTTATTGTCTGAGGCCCGCTGTATGTTTACCTCTGATGTGTTTTGAATCTGAAGGGAATGTGGAATGCGATTTAAAGACATTTCTGGATTGTGATAAAGTTTTCATCTTTCGATGACAGCCTCCACAAGCAAAAGCTTGTGGTTTTATCTTAATCTAATGTGTAAAGTTAACGGTACTTTTTATCTAACTACACTGTAGCGAAAGACTTCATAGACTTTTTTTTTTGTGAGTGGGAAGTCGTGGTTTCAAATAGAAATAATAATTTTCTTGACGTGGCTAGATCCAGTGATTGGAAGCCACGTAACAGGGCATAAAACACTGACATTAACAATATGCTTTTATCATTACCATTTATTTGCATTCTCTGTTCTTGTGGCTCTCGGACTTCGGCAAGAGCCATACTGGCTTGCCCACATATTTCTTATCCTCCTGTTACCCCGTCATTTGTTTTTCTTCACAACTACACTATCAGTTTTCATCGTGTGAATCGTCCATGTCTTGAGAGCCACCTACTTCATGCTATCTACATCTACATCTACATCACACTCCACAAGCCACCTAAAGGTGTATGGTGCAGGATACGTCTGGTACCGTTAACTGATGCCCCCTCCCCTGTTCCAGTCACAAATGTTGCTCAGAAAGGATGATTCTCAGTAAGCTTATGTATTAACTCTTAATTTCTTTGCTGTGTTCATTTTGTGAGATTTTATGGGAGGAAGTAATACGTTGTCTGACTCTTGCCGAATAGTGCCATTTTGGAATTTCAGTACTAAACTTTTCCGTGATTAACAGCACATCTTTTGTAACGGTTGCTACCAGAGTTTGTTGAGCATTTCTGTAGGGTATGCACAGAAAGAAAGCAGGCTACTTGCATAGCACATGACAGCTTGACCCAGCGCGGAAAATATCCCCTCATGAGGCAGAACACAATGGCAGCAATGGGACTGCGCTGACTAGTGAGGCCCTGCACCTACTGGCGAGCCAGAAGGGACGAGACATTCTTTAACTGCTTCAGTGCGCTGGCAGAATCACGACACTTAGCCTGAAATGTTTCGCAAACAATTTTATAGAAAATAATCGGCAAAAAATTAATTTTAGTGTTAGCTATAGCTTTATATGTCAGCTTCCCAGTGAAGTGCCCAAACGTTCAATGATGATCATACTTAACGCGATATTTGCAAAAAAGTACAACACTGCGTGAAGTTTGAAAAACTATGCAGTGGAAAATGGGTTGCTATGATTTTGTGTTTAGTGCGTATTACACTATATGTTATATTAAAAACAAAGATTCCAAGACTTACCAAGCGAGAAAACGCCGGCAGACAGGCACAAGAACAAAACACACACACACACACACACACACACACACACACAGAATTACTAGCTTTCGCAACCGATGGTTGCTTCTTCAGGAAGGAGAGGGAAAGACGAAAGGATGTGGGTTTTAAGGGAGAGGGTAAGGAGTCATTCCAATCCTGGGAGCGGAAAGACTTCCCTTAGGGGGAAAAAAAAAGGACAGGTGTACACACACACACACACACACACACACACACACACACACACTGCTTGTGTGTGTGTGTGTGTGTGTGTGTGTGTGTGTGTGTGTGTGTGTGTGTGTGTGTGCGCGCGCGTGTACACCTGTCCTTTTTTTTTCCCCCTAAGGGAAGTCTTTCCGCTCCCGGGATTGGAATGACTCCTTACCCTCTCCCTTAAAACCCACATCCTTTCGTCTTTCCCTCTCCTTCCTGAAGAAGCAACCATCGGTTGCGAAAGCTAGTAATTCTGTGTGTGTGTTTGTGTGTTTTGTTCTTGTGCCTGTCTGCTGGCGTTTTTCCGCTTGGTAAGTCTTGGAATCTTTATTTTTAATATATTTTTCCCATGTGGAAGTTTCTTTCTATTTTATTTACGCTATATGTTGCTGCAAATGAAATTTAGCTCAGATATTTAATTTCTGTTTATAGTTAGAAAGAGATCTCGATCTGTCTCCAATTTCGAGAAAATAGAATTTATGTAGCTCATTCATTTCCGACCTCACTTGTGAGAGAGTGAAATATTCATACACTATGTGATCAAAAGTATCCAGACCCCCTCCCCAGAAACATCCTTTTTCGTATTAGGTGCATTGTGCTGCCACCTACTGCCATGTACTCCATATCAGCAACTTCAGTAGTCACTAGACATTGTGAGAGAGCAGAATGGGGCACTCCGTGGAACTCACGAACTTCAAACATGGTCAGGTGATTGTGTGCCACTTGTGTCATACGCCTGTATGCGAGATTTCAACACTCCTAAACATCCCTAGGTCCACTGTTTACAATGTGACAGTGAAATGTAAACATGAAGGTACATATACAGCACAGAAATGCAGAGGCCGACCTCATCTGTTGACTGACAGAAACTGTTGACAGTTGAAGAGTGTCATAATGTGTAACAGGCAGACATCATCCAGATCATCACACAGGAATTCCAAACTGCAATAGGATCCACTGCAAGTGCTATGACAGTTAAGCGGGAGGTGAGAAAACGTGGATTTCACGGTTGAGCGGCTGCTGATAAGCCACGCATCACATCAGTAAATGCCAAATGATGCCTCACTTGGTGTAAAGAGCGTAAACATTAGATGACTGAGCAGTGGAAAAACATTGTGCGGAGAGACGAATCACACTACACAATGTGGCGATCTGATGACAGGGTGTGGGTATGGTGAATGTCATCTGCCAGCGTGTGTAGTGCCAACAGTAAAATTCAGAGGCGGCAGTGTTATGGTGTGGTCATGTTTTTCATGGAGGGGGCTTGCACCCCTTGTTATTTCGCATGGCACTACCACAGCACAGATCTACATTGATGTTTTAAGCACCTTCTTGCTTCCCACTGTTGAAGAGCAATTTGGGGATGGCGACTCGATCTTTCAAAACGATCGAGCACCTGTGGCGGAGTGGTTACACAACAATAACGCCCCTGTAATGGACTGGCCTGCACAGAGTCCTGACCTGAATCCTATAGAATACCTTTGGGATGTTTTGGAACGCCAGGCCTCACTGACTGACATCGATACCTCTCCTCAGTGCAGCAGTCCGTGAAAAATGGGCTGCTATTGCCCAAGAAACCTTCCAGCACCTGATTGAATGTATGTCTGTAAGAGTGGAAGCTGTCATCAAGGTTAAGGGTACACTATATTGAATTCCAGCATTACCGATGGAGACCGCCACAAACTCGTAAGTCACAGGTTTCCGGATACTTTTGATCACATAGTGTAACATCCCTCATACAGCCTAAACTGTTTGAGACATCTTTGAGATTTTGACAA
The DNA here is from genome assembly GCF_023897955.1 of Schistocerca gregaria. Lineage (NCBI taxonomy): Eukaryota > Metazoa > Arthropoda > Insecta > Orthoptera > Acrididae > Schistocerca > Schistocerca gregaria. The sequence goes on from NC_064929.1 coordinate 151,095,315, forward strand.
GTGAAAGCATGCAGAGAGGAAAGTATTTTTCTATATAGTTTTGTATCTACTACGATATAGCAATAGTTACATTTTTTTCTCTTCTTCTTCTAGTCCAGTACTGTAATTTTTTTAAGGGTCTTTGACACCTGATGAAAACAGACTATGCTTGTACTAAAATAATCATGAAATTTCTTCTCTTATGTTATTGCAAACCGAAAGTATGAGATTTTCTGTAAGCTTTTGATCTCTCTGATCACCAGTTGCTTAATATGATAGTGTTTCAGAATTAGATATCACAATAACTACTGCAAGGTTAGCTAGTCCAACTTACGTTGTGTTTTGGCAAAAGAAGCAAAATTAAACAAGAGAAACGTGGCTGTTCCAAATAATTGATCGTGCTTCTTTGAATGACAAAAAATTAACAATTCAGATGAAAATAACTCGCTAATGCTGTTAAAATTTTGGTAGGACCCCGTAACCTATCGTATCTTGAATAGAGAATGACTTGAACTAAACAAAGATTTCTCCATTTCTTTCCTATCCCCATTCAGAGTGAACTGGTGAACTTCTCTACCATAATTATCTTTTAATGTACTAGATAGATTATAGATCTTTATTTTCTTCGTGACTCTCAATTTCTGCCATCTGCTCAATCACGTATATGGCTGTTGCTTACATATGCCTCAGAAACTTGGTCATTAACATCAAAAGATATCTGAATACTAGATGCCTCTGAGAGAAAGGTACTTCGAGGGACAGTTGGCCCAACCTGAGAAAGAGGAAGATGGAGAAGAATGAACGTTACAAGTGTCCTCCTATTAGAAGAACTGTGGAATCATCCAGACTGAGATAGACAGGCCACATGGTATGGATGAGTGATATGGAAGTGACTTAAAAATGATATTAGGTGGAAATCCAAGGGTGAAAGAGGGCAGGGTTTACCAATTACCAGATAGATTCATGGAGAACATGAAGAAATTCGACTGTAGGGGTGGAAAGCGCAAGTATTAGATCGTTAAAACTGGCAGAGAATTACTGAAGAAGCCAAGGTTCACAGGCAAGCTGACACAGGAGGAGGAGTCTTCGTCTTTGCTTCCATTTATTTGGCATATCAAACATGTGAGCAAGCAGTTTCCACGTTCTTCCTTGACTTTGATGTTCCCTCTGCCTGTCTTCCTACTCTAGCTTTTACAGTTACTGTCACTGTTTGCTCAAAACCGCAGGGTGGTGCACGAAATGATCCAACATTTGTTTCAGTAAAATACATTTCTTTCAGTCAGGATACATAAATGAAAAATACAATGTGTTAACAATATATGTGAAGATTACATTCTGCTTATTGCCTGTTCAATATGACCACCAACACATCTACCAACTACTCCTTCACAAGCTCCTATGTTTTGAATTACTCTTCGGTATGACACTAGCCTTAAAATTTTCATACAGAAAGTTTGACATTAGCTGGATCCTTCCTGCATGAGCCACTCGTTTTCTAATTTAAATCCTTTTGCAAGAAGCTGAGGACCAAAATTATTATGCAGCATGTTAAACAATGTTCTTTGTTCACTGTCTGCTCCAAAAAGAATGGCCCTATTACTACACAATTTGAGATACTGGCACATACAGTAATTGGAGTGAGACGCACCTTTTCGTGAAGCACATTTGGATTATTGGAAGCCAAAAAGCACACATTTTGTTTATTAACAAGGCCACTTAGGTGAAAATGTCTCATTCAAAAACCAGACATTGTTAAACAGTACACTGTGATTCACCTCCCATTCAGTGAATGTGACCGATTCTTCGACCTTTGTCACCCGTCATTAACTTAGGCAAAATTCTTATTTTGTACGTATACAGATGCAAATTAGTTTTTAAAATTTGCTGTACAGATTGTCTAGAAATCCCAAGCTGTGCCGCTGTTTTCCTTGTCGAGTTGCCAGGTTTCTCAATAATGGCGGTCTGACAGTTTCGACATTCTGTGGACCACGAACATTCGCAGGCCGTTTCTGCTTCCTCTCAAACATTGAAACACCTTTATTAAATGTATTGTAATGTCTACATATTGTTTTAAATGAGGGCAATCATTGAGTTTTAAAATGAACATGAAACTGTCTCTGTGAAAGCACCACACTTTCCATTTCATGAAAAAAATAAGTTTTAATGTGCTGCTCAACAGGCGATCTTCCTTTGTCTGCCATCTTGGAATAACACACAAACAGTGCACTTGGAAATAAAAGAAACTAATCTCCTGCTGAGTGAAGAAGTCTGTAACTGCCTGCTGCATATCCTTGTCCAACAGAAACAGATGACCCTTCAACACCTTTTTAAGAGACCAAAGGCATGATAATCACATGAGCAGAGATCAGGACTATAGAGCAGGTGCCTGAGTGTCTCCAACTCAAACTGGCATAATGTGTGTGTTACAACATTTGTGATGTGGGTATGTGCATTATCACGGAGCAGCAGCAGCAGCAGCACTCCTTTCCAGACCATTCCATAATGATGGTTTTCAACAGATGTGCTTCCCTGTACACATTCTTCATTCTCTGATGGATGCCTGCCAGTGTTTGCCCTTCCACAACCAAGAAAAAATTAACAGCACATTGTCCTGTTTGGATGCATTTGGTAATAATGTCACCATAATTCACATTTCCACATTTATCTCACACATGTTGGAAAGACACTAATGACACACTAATCCCTTGCCCCTGTTGGTGCTTGTACCCCCACACCATAGTCGCATTACATTGCATATACACAGCAGCAATGTTCTCAAATGGAAAATATGTTCATCTCTTGTATCCTTCTATTTGAGTACACAGTAACGTCAGACTTTCATCGATGCTGACATTTTTACTAGGAAAATATACTCTTTGAAATTTTTTGAGCAGTTGTGAAACGACTGATCTTAGTTTCCTCAGTTTACCATGTTGTGTTTCTGGTGATTCAGTAGCAGTAGTACTTAGATTCAGTAGTACTTAGAGATAACATCTTCTCAGTGGCTTTCTTGTAGCAAATATTGGAGTTTCAATTATTTTTCTTTGTGACCAACTGTCTTGTACAGAAGGTTTTAATGTCTGTGACATGAGGATGCAGGGAGCAAAGTGTGCCTTCAGTTTGTCAGCTGTTATAGGAAACAAGCATGTGTTGCCACTGCTTGAATTAGTAATCTGTGGTTTTGCTGCATAAGAGAGAGTTTCTCTCACAATGGAGTCAAAAGCTGTCTTTAGAAACTGATTTACGACCTGAAGTTCTGTAGGATTTTGTCCCAGATGCTGCAGAACCATTGTTTCTATTTCAGATATTACAGAGCAACTGCCAGTTATAGGATGAGTATCTACATTGTCCCAGTCTCAATGGGCCACCTTTCAAGATGCCGCAAAATATTTTGTCGTCACATTGGTACAAGTTTCACGTGTCTCTGCCCTTCATTTTGCACTTACAGTTTCCCTATCCTCCAATATGCTAACGGTTGATATCTCACTTGCACTGTCATTGTCTTCACTATTATCTGCATCACCAATATCACTCTCTTCCAAAACATGTCAATTTGTTGTGGCCATCTAGTGGTGTGGCTTCAGTTTCATAAACATACAACTAGTGGCATCAAGTAGTATGGCTCACAATTATGACAGAAAGCACAAAGCTACAGAAGAGTCGTATGTTGCATCTACAGTGCTGTGTTGGGTGTACCCGCCATTGTATCACAATACACAGGGCTGCTATGATGGCTATAACCATGTACTGTAGGTGAATGGGTTAACTTAGCTTACAACCTTTTTAGCATAAACAATGTCACTGGCACTTTGAAATCCTAGATTACACTCTTGGCCTCTTTTATCTACTGTGTAATTATCAGCATCTGCCTGTCATAAAATAAAATGACAGTTGTCTGATGATAATGTACCAATAACTCCTGGGCTGTGGTACTCCAGCATCAGCTATCATTACAACCACACCACCCATCACCTGCTACTACCTCCCAAAACAAGTCAGCATTGTTGAACTACTGTGTTGTCTGGACGCTCTTCATTAATATGAATGTTCTGTCCTTGTTAACCGGTAGTGTAATACTGCACTACGGACTCAGGCTAATAACCAGCAGCAGTAGTTGTGTTTTTTTTTTTTTTTTTTTTTTTTTTAAATCACTCTGTTGCTGTAGAATGACAATTGAATTTCGTCACAGACCTTATGGGGCTTTTTGTCACAAGGTCAACAAGAGGATATCTGTAAGTGATTACCATGTGGTAGGTGTCACTGATAAGCTGTTGTTGGGTGTGAATCACTTCCAATAGCACTGTTTTATGTTCACTAGATAATCAAATTTATTTGGTACAAAAACTAGTTACCTCTCAGATGAAACCTTTTTCAAGCTAGAATACAACAAACACACACACACACACACACACACACACACACACACACACACACACACACACACACCAAGCTTGAAAAAGAGTTTGTCCGCAGTTTTGATTTGAACCTTATTTATGTGCTCACTGATGGCTGACTCAATGCTTCTGCTATTCAGCGCGCGATATTCAGATTCGCTAGATATAGATCAGATTAGCTTCCCATCAATCAATATATTCACAGACTATGCTGTCAGTGCTTCCACAAAGCGATATTCAGATTCGCTAGATAGAACAGATTAGCTTCCCATCATTCAATATATTCACAGACTCTGCTGCCAGTGCTTCCACAAAGTTCAGTAACCTCCCAGCATGTGCACTGTTGATGAAGTACTTCACCCCACACAACAAAGAATGCCAGCACCACAACATATATTCACCCACTATCTTAACAATAAAAAGACGAAGCTCCATTTAGTTTTATGCTTATTTCTACTTGTTACAAAGTTTTATTGGAAGGTGTTCCGTGCCAGCGCATTTTGTACCCTGCGCAACTGCTCATGTAAGCCGTTTTACATTATACTATTATTATGCTACTACAAGTGTTTTTCGATTAATTTACTAATTGAGTGAAACAGTTATGATCTCTGTCTAACAATAAAGATATTTTACCCAGTTGGGATTTTCGCTTTTATAAATTATTCAGTAAAAAAGAAGCCATAGGTGGTGGTGAAGCTGACAAAGAGAAAGAATTGATAGTGGATTATCAGCACAACACTGATTGGGAACTGGAGTATGTTACCAATGAAAGTAATGCATTTTAATTGGTACAGATACTGTATGTAAATAATGCAAAACTGATTATTATTATTATTATTATGGGGAAGGGGGCATGCTTAAAATATTTGTATTCCATAGCCAATTGAACAAGAATGCTGAAGGTTAGATGGGTAGATCACATAACTAATGAGGGGGTATTGGGGAGAAGAGAAATTTGTGGCACAGCTTCACTAGAAGAAGGGATCGGTTGGTAGGACATATTCTGAGGCATCAATGGATCACCAATTTAGTATTGGAGAGCACTGCAGAGGGTAAAAATTGTAGAGGGAGACCAAGAGATGAATACACAAAGCACATTCAGAAGGAAGTAGGTTGCAGTAGGTAGTGGGAGATGATGAAGCTTGCACAGGATAGAGTAGCATGGAGAGCTGCATCAAACCAGTCTCCGGACTGAAGACGACGACAACGACGACAACAACAACAACCCTATTGAACATGGCAGACATGGGATTGTTCACGTACTAGGTTTCATGGGAAGATAAACATAAACAACCTAAACTTCTCTTAAATGAGCTGTGTCTGCAGGCTCAGTACAGATTTATTAGTGATTTCTTTTTGGTCTGAACTTATCTGTCGTATGATAAACTCTTGCGTATAGCTTCTAATAGAGCAATGCAGGGGGGAGTCAAAAATCTGTTTCTAAAATGAGTAAGAAATTTTACTGGCTTAACTTTCTGGCAATCAAACTGGGAAATGACCATCTTACGACACCCTCAAGTTCCACAACCATGTGATTTGCCTTACAATTTTACATTCATTTCTGGAGCACTGTATTCCACTGCTGAATTAGTTATTCTCTTTCAACTCTGCACTGTTTTAATATTCTACTCTGTTCAAAAAGACATTAAAAGCAGAATTCCTATCTGTGTTAGCAATGCTCAAACAAGTTACCCAACCAGTCAGTGTGGACAACTTACCCATTTCAACACATCTATTTTTATCTTTTGCCTTTTATTTGAAAATATACAGGATCACATGTGGTACTCACACTATAAAAAAGGTTCAGCAGTAATCAAATCTGTATTGGAAATACAGCATTTGGAAACTGTGTGTCGTCACAAATGCAGAGAGAGATGTAAAGCTGCAGAATGCAGCTTACATCAGCAGTTTTCATATTAACCAAATCGTTTTTTATGGGCCTATTAGAAAATACACTGATCAAAGCTACAACCATAAACACAAACATGCAAACTAAAAATCAGCAATTCAAAAGTCATTGCACATACAACATCCAATCTGATAATTTGATCAGTCATCAGATTTGCCAAGAGTACATTAAAATGCAATCAACTGCAGTTTTTCAGTACAAATTCAAAAAGAACTTTTTTTTTCTCATGCATATGACCTCACTACATATAAATGGTAGGTTTATGATAGTTCACGAAGCGTTTTTTTTTTTCTTTCACTTTGAAGCGTAGTTACAGTAACAGTTCACAGCCTACGACCAATGCCGACCACTATTAAAATGCCTCTAGTTCTGCTCGGTGGTGGGGCCCTCAACAGCCCCTGAGTCGCTGCCCGCTGCCTGCTTCGTCGTCTCCTTTTTCTCTTCCTCGTTTGGCAGAGCTGGCTGCTTCTCATCATCAACGTCCAGGCCGTAAGTGAAGCGTGCCGCTATACGCACTTTGCGGGTCTTGCGTGCTGCCGGCCCACCAGAGCCCTTGCTGGCAGTGGAGACAACTTTGTCGGGAGTTCTCACATTGCCCTCACTCGACTTATTCACAGGTGACTGCTCGACGGAAGTTGTCGAGTTCTGAAAATTTGAGGTGCACAGACATTAATAAACAATAAAAAGTAAAGGGCCCTACACACAAGTATTAAAAATCTCTTAAATTTGGATTACACGGTAAACATCACAAATGTAATGGTTGCTAATTCAAATAAATATCTAGGGATTAAAATACACCATTTTCTTATGTTAAAAATATGGTTTGGATTATTGTTATTTGGAGTGATTATATCAGTTATTTGGAGTGATTATAACATTCAAATCACATTTGGAATCAATATTCGCACAAAATCTCTCTTATTTTTGTGTAATTAAAGCTTAAAAATCATTAAATTTTAAGATTCGGTCATATGATCGAAAATACTCTGTCATTGACTGAAGCTCTGGTGACGTCACAGACTAGGAGTAAAACGAAGCTATATGTGTGTTACATGAGTGTTAGCCAAAGTTACTAGGTTTTACGTACTTTTTCTGCAAATAGTTACACTATTTAGGTATGGAAAACACATTTATTTCTTTTAAGTAACAACAGAAAGGAATTTTATGAATACTGACAGCGTAAACTTCGCAAAACTTGATGTGTTTATGCACCACTCATTCAGAGCAGTGATATGTGCAAGGACGGCCATTCTTTTCCCCATTCTTGTGGAAAATCTTAGTGCTGATTTCCAGTATACAAATTACGCAGCACAGGAGCCACAAGCAGCATGCACTCTGTTGTGCAATGGATAGCGTATGTGATTTTGGAAAGGAAGAATATAGGTTTGAGTCCTGGAGGGGTCATAATTTTACACAAAATCTGAAAATAGTGTTAGCAAGAATTCATTGTCGCAGTTGCTTCAACGATGAGATGTATTGGATATAGCTTCACGTTAATCTACTCTGAAAAATGGACAACTGAGGATAAATGCATCTACTTTGATTACAAACAATTACCTTTTTTGGAAAGCATTGCAAACAGTGAAGATATCACCATACTCCCACAGTACAACGAGGTTTAGTACAACGTGCAGGTAACACAAATGTAAGGGCTGCACTGTTTGTGAGTGTAAACTAACATCATGTCTGAAGCAGACTTAACTTCATTTTATGCAAGATGATGAAACTTCAAAAGCTTAAACAAAAGGATCCTTGCTGAACAGTATGAAGATTTTTTTTTAAAGGAAAACTACTACTACTACTACTACTACTACTACTAAAATAAGAAATTAGTGGTCACATTAACTAGAAAATATATTTTTGAAAGTGATATGTGTGAACAATTATTGCAAATGTACGTGCATGTAAATGCCAAGAAAAACATAAAAATACACTGTTTGTAATTGGTCTGGTGAAGTTTTGTAATTGTGATTTGGTTTTCACATGAAAGGATGGTCAATTTGTTTTATAAATAAGTAAAAATATTATTGCAAGCTAGATTCAAACCAGCAATCTATGGATATCATCTTCTAATATTCGACACTCCACCGCCCTACCGACCAAACTGCCAACGCTGTCCAAGGAAGTGGGTATAACAATAATTTTTATTAAGAGTTAAATTTCATTGACTGACACTGTCCTTCTTTGTAACAGTGAGAAAGCATATCTCTGACGTAAATTAATGTTAACTTCAGAGTGCAAAACATTTATAATTAAGTAAGGAAATTTTGGTGTCGACAAGATGGCATTTTGCTGGTACAGTGCAACTAATTTTTACATACCTTCTCACTCTCTGAAACAATCAAAAACAAATTTTCAAGAGTTTTTATGGATGTATTTGTACAGTGTAATACTACACACCATTTGGAATCCATTTTCTGACATGTAAATTCCAAACCAAGACATCACTGTGCATTACCTTTATGACAGTATGAGCAGTGGGCTAGCCAGTTGACTCAAACGGAGCATTTTAGCAGGCATTCAAATTATTCAAATTTTATTTCTGTTTTTATAAAAGGGTACTGAAATTCATGAAGGGAAAAAGCATAAAATGACATAATTAACCATCTAAGACGGGTTCAAGAAAACAGTCAAATACCCTATTACAAACATCTTACGTAGAAGCTATCTAACAGAAAATGTTGTGGAAAGGCTTACCTTAGGGGGGAAAAAGGACAGGTATACGCGCGCGCGCACCCGCACCCACCCACCCACACACACACACACACACACACACACACACACACACACACACACACACACACACAAGCAGTCATTTGTAAAGGCAAAGAGTTTGGGCAGAGATGTCAGTTGAGGCGGAAGTACAGAGACAAAGATGTTTCAAAATCCTCCTCACTCCACCAAGAAAATGTTGTGGGGAAGGCAAACTAAAGACTTCAATTTATTGACTGAAATTTAAAAGATGCAACAAATCGGTTTAAGACACTATCCACTCTACACTTGTCCATCTTCTTCTGGAGCATTACTACAAGGTATGGGATCCTTAGCAGACAGCAGATATCAAAAAAGTTAAAAGAAGGGTAGCTCATTATGTATTATCATGAAATAGGAGAGAGAGATGTTATGGATATGATAATGAAGTTGGGATGGCAATCATTAAACCAATGGCTTTTTCATTGCAACGAGATCATTTTGTGAAATTTCAGTCACCAACTTTCTCTCCTGAATCTCACCAACATAGGAACCACAGTAATAAAATAGGAGAAATCTGAGCTCAAGCGGAAATATTTAGATATTCATTTTTTCCATGTCCTATTCAAGAATGGAACAGCTGAGAAACTATCTGACGGCAGTTTGATGAACCCTCAAGAAAGGATGTAAGCGCGAATTTCAAAGCAGTCATATAGATGTCAATTAGTGAACATCTGCATCAGAAATTTACCTGAGAGAGACAAGATTCTAAAATTACCATGGTTAAAAATACAAGAATTTCATAATGTGTCATGCTCTAAGAAATTAATTTGATGGGAGGTATATAAAATCTGTACCTCAAGTGCTTGTTACTGAGCAATTAAAATATGATTTGGGAGATTACTTTAATGCACAACAGGAAAACATATTTAATGAAAACAGCAAGCTTCCAATTATCTAAGTGCAGATCATCCTGCTTGCAGATTACTTGGACACATGTTGATGATTTTTGAAAAAATAACAAACAGTGCCTGAAGTAATCTGTTTTAGTTAGATCAAATATTTTCATTCATAGTACATATTTTTGACTGTAAAAAAGAAGATGTTGAAAACATTAAGGAACAGTTAAGTAGCGATGTCTGCGAGCTGGCATTCAAGTTGGAATGTTATGGTGATACAGTGAAGAGTGACAGGTATGCTTACACAAATGGAAAGAGTTACAGCATAAAACATCAGGTGAACATTCATCAATAGGGACAGGAAATTTTGCAAAAACAATAATGCAAAATTAGCATTTTTAGCAAAATTACGTGAGATAAATGGCACTGAGGTATTGGAACATTCATAATTTTGCTGTATAAAAATGTTATAAATCTGAGAACTGCAGTTCACTAATATTCATAACTATTCGTTATTGAACATTAAAACTGCATTTTGACTTCTAAATTCCTGAATACTGAGGTTGGTGTATAATCTTAAACTGACACTTCATTTACTTTGTAATGGACTTCGATGTAACGATGATAATAGTACCAAAATTAGCAAAAATAATAATGAATATAGCAATAAAACACTGAATTTGGCAAGGAAACACTAAATTTGGCAAAAAACTCTGCATTTTGGCAAAAAAGTAACATTTCTATTTGAGGAAAAAGTAACACCAAATGTGGCAACATGGTCAACGAATTTGGCAAAAAACTTACACCGTATTTGACAAAAATAATAAAGAGTTTGGCAGAAGAGATACCATACGTGGCAAAAATATAAGAAATTTGGTAAATAAATAACAACAAATTAGTCAAAAAATAGCACAGTTTGGTCATAGAACATACGGAATTTTTTTTCCAGTTCCTATTTACCACACTCTTCTCTTTTGTTCAGATGTTCATTGCATAATGGGTATTAAATAAGTCTGTTTTCATTTTGTATGATACTGATGTCCATCAGCAAAATCATTATAAGTTGTGACCTATGAATGTCATCCCGAGCAATTTCTTGCTATGCCTGAATCACATGCTGTGTCACTTCACTAAGATTGTTGATGGGAGGCCAGAATAAAAGTATATCGGTTACCAGACATGCCCTTTCAGTGACAAATCAGTGAAATGGGCAGGCCAGTCTAGGATTGCCACATTTCTGCAGACATCTGTTGTGTGAACTGCAATGTGGGTTTTGCACTATCCTAGATGAATATGCCATCTGGAACCCCAGTCATGAAAGGTTTACCACTTTTGTCACATGCTAGTGAGCATTCGGCCTCCCTTCAACAATTACCAAATCAGTCCTATTGCCATATCCACTAATTCCTCACACCAAGACTCTACGAGTCAGAGAGTGCCACATCTCGAGAACCACTACTTCACCAGGTCATATTAGGACACGTAAGAGTCAATTTCATTATCACAAACAGAAGTGCGACCTATCACTGAACATAACATGATACATTCGAAACACTGATCCATCTCCCAGTGACCTGTTCCTGATGGTTTGTGGAGAACCTTTCGCCGGATCTCAGCTGTCGTCATCCATCTTTTCATCAGAGCTGTCCAATAATCCTATGACTTGCTTGTAGTGCAGTCCTCCTGGAACTTGCCGTGCTTACTCTTCTAAGTACACTCCATCTACTCACCACTCGTTCTGCAGCCATCAGGCTCCAGAGAACTGTCTGTGGGACATGCCCCCCCCCCCCCCCCCCCCACACACCAATGATTTGACCTCTCTCAAATTCTGAAACACAGCAATAAACTGCACACATGTGTCCTATACGCACAGTGTGATGCGATCTCCACTTGAAACAACTGAGTAACATTACACACACCCAGTGGCTGTCACATACCCACACTATTCATATTCACCACCTGAAGGAATAGCTTTTTTCTATGTAGTATATAAGCTCATGTAACAACGAAATTTTAATCAATGTATCCCACAAGCATATACTGGAGTACTGGTTTTGTCAAGGTTTTAACTGTATAACACTTTCAATTTTTGTAAGTGTATGCAATCGGTTAATCTTATTTTGAGTTCCATTCTGTTAAACTTTACCTCTTTTATATCTTCTATATATTCCTCAATGCCTTTCTCAATAAACAGGTTGAAGGATATTAGTGACAAGTTATGTCTCTGACACAACTAACAGACTTGACATGTGAGACCACAAAAGGCTGACTACTCAGAATCTTAAAATTAATTAGATTAAAATCGACATATTTGTCACAGGGAGTTACCCACAGCCATTCTTTGTAGAAAATAGACTTACTTTCTGTCTTTCCATAGCTGTTCTATTTTTCCAAACTGACTGGTTTCATACTGTGTTGCCCATATTCAGAGTTAGTAAACAATATAAAAATAAATGACTATTGAGTTCTAATCCTGTGTTTACAATATTATAGAGATAAATTGTGTGATTACAATACAAATATCATACAACATACAATTTCTTATAGTTACAGGGCAACCAGTCTTAACAAACCTATCAGCCTGAGTGTCATGTACTGAAGCCACAATTGTATGCTGTCGTTTTAAATTAAAATTTTAATATTACACTGACGTAAAAAGTTTGTATTTTTAATGAGTACCTTCTACACATACTAACAGATTTAAAAATACAATCCTGAAATAACTCTACATGAACTATTCGAGAGCATTAATGTAAAGTTTTATGTTTAAAGTTCTGAAATGTCTTATGTATTAATTATTTCAAAATTGCTTTTTGAAATCTGTTAGTGGGGAGAACATTAATTGACACTACAGAATATAATATCAATCAGTGTTCTTTTAAAACTTTTATATAAAGTGACAGCATAATAAGTACAGTTTTAGTAAAT